>NC_029788.2:51523711-51529466 GCF_000816755.2 Arachis ipaensis
CAGGAAAATATTTGTCCAGGAATTCTCTCCTGAGTGTATCCCAATTAGCAATGACTGCTTCATGTTGAGTGTAGTACCACTCCCTTGCCTTTCCCTCAAGAAAAAATGAGAAGGCGGTTAGCAAAATAGTAGTCTCATCTGCACCATGACGCCTAACAGTAGAGTGGGCTGTCTGAAAATCTCTTAGGTGCTTGAGAGACTCTTGAGCAGGTAAGTAATGAAACTTTGGCAGTAGATTGATTAGTGCAGTCTTCAGTTCAACATCCGCACCCAGATCTGGGTGACACGCTTGGAACGATGGCAGTGTAAAGTCCGAAGCTCTTGCTTCCTGGAGAGTAATCCTCCTAGGAGCTGCCATGTTATCTGCACGCAAATCAGCAAAATCAGTAAAAGAGGAGCTTGTTTCTCCCTTAAATGATGCTTCAGATTCGTCCTCAGATAAGACTGGTGAAGTGGTAGTAACCACTTCACCACCCTCATAGGCTAACCGACACCGAGCTCGCCTTATGTGTGAAATAGTTCTTTCAATTTCGGGCTCAAACGCGGCTAAGCTCGGATCCGGTAACGAATGCGTCATTCAATGAAAGAAATATAGAGCTCGGGGTAATAAAAGCGAAATAAAATATGCAAATATGTAAAATTAAAAATATTTACATTAATCAATAATGTAGCACACTATTGCAACTCTCCGGCAACGGCGCCAAAAATTGACGTGCGAAAAATTGTCGATTAAGAATTTATAATGAACTGACGTTGCGAGTATAGTTCTTAACCAACGAAAATTCCGCGTACCAATTTAAAAATGGGTTTGTCACAATTTAAGAATAAAATACTGGGAGTATGAATCCTAGGTCGTCTCCCAACGAGTTGCTAAGAGAGTGCTATTTATTGATCAGGAGGTTTCTAAGAAATTTGGAGTTGGAGAATAGAATTAGAGCAAGGGAAATTGATGGGATATTTTCGCGGAGAAACGAATTTCTCCAAAACACCCAAATCTAACCGGCAAGTGCACCGGGTCGCATCAAGTAATAATAACTCACGGGAGTGAGGTCGATACCACAGGGATTGAAGGATTGAGCAATTTTAGTTTAGTGGTTGATTTAGTCAAGCGAATCAAGATTTGGTTGAGAGATTTGTGATTTGCAGAATTTAAATTGCATAGAAATCTCAAGGTGAGATTGAAACAGAATTTCTTCAATTCTCCACCCGAAATCCGAAGCAAGAAAAGTAAAGAGTGCTGGGCAAGAACAAGGAAGAAGAGAGATCAATTCTCCTCCCAAATTCTCTTGAATTAAAACAACAATGCTAAGAAATGTAAAAGTGAGCTCTCAATCAACAAGAAAAGAAAGCTCTCTGAAAACTCCAAGGAAAAACTCCTCTAAAACTTAAATTCTAATCTATTTATACACTTTCTTCAAATGGTCTTCAAGCCTTCAATTGGGCCTTTGCTCTTGGTGGAATTGGGTTGAGAGAGGCCTTGGTTGATTGCTCTTGGAGTTTGGAGAAGAACCGAATTGAACCGGGTTGGAATCATGAAAGCTTGAGTAAAAGTTGGAGTAAAAGTTAGGGTCTAACTTTTGCTCCAACTTTTCACATCAGCACCCTTGTTTTGCTGATACCAACGTTGGGGCAAAAGTTAGGGGTCTAACTTTTGCTCCAACGTTGGCCTCCCCTTAGTTATTCATGGCACCAACGTTAGCCAGAAAGTTAGGGGCTAACGTTGGCGCAAACTTTTGCTAGCCCAGGGAGTTTTTCAAGCGCCAACGCTAGCCAAAAAGTTAGGGGCTAACGTTGGCGCAAACTTTTGGTGCATCCAGGGAGTGTTTTTCATGCCAAAAGTTAGCCAAAAAGTTAAGGGCTAACTTTTGCTCCAGCTTTTGCCCAAAAGTTAGCCAAAAAGTTAGGGGCTAACTTTTGCTCCAGCTTTTGCTTCCTGGTTCATAATTAATTCAAGACTCAAGTCATTCCTCCTAGTTATTGATTCTTAAGCTTAGAAAGTCTCCTTCAAGCTTCAAGCAACATACTGCTATGACTTCTCATTATTCCTTTATCCTTGGCTATTATCTTGTTCATGAGCTTTATTTGAGTGTCATGTGTAGCAAGTTCATTTCCTTTTCTTTATACTTGACACATTATTCACTATAGACACTTGGCTCACATTCCTTCTTAGAACATTGATGCCCAGCACCTTTTTGGGCTACTAAATGCCTTGTAGTTAGGTTGTTCTTGATAGTGCACTTTCAGCTGATGATCCCGGGTTAGTTAACCCAAGTCATCAAGTGTTGATGCACTCCAAAGAGCTTAATAATCCAAGCAGATCCTAATACAAAGACACCACAGGCATATATTCTAAGGTTCAAGCTATTGGTGTCCAGCTTTGTTTCTTTTTGTTTTTCTTTTGTTCGGCCACTTCTTGGCTATTTCTTTTTCTCCCCTCTTTTTTTTTCTTTCTTTTTGTTTTTCTTTCTAACCAAGGATTTTTATTCAATTGAGATTCATAGACAGTAGCTACTCTCCACTTAGGAGGAGACATCCTAGTGTTCTTATTCATTAAAGGTGAGCTATTATACAATCACACACATACCACCACTTACTTTTATTTTACTTCTATCTAACAGAGAACTATCTCACTTCACATTCAAACATTTCTTTTGTTGAATTGAAAATGCAGGGGACAAAGCATGCTTTTTGTTCAGTGAAAGTAAACACACAAGCACACATATAGACTAGCTTACTTATTCTAAGAGTGATTCTACTTGTATTAGATGAACACTTTAACAAAACACAAGTCAAAACATTTTTCAACAGTAAGAGTTAAGTGTAAATACAACCTATTGGTTTGCAGTTCCTTTGTCCTTCCTTCTGTTGTGCCCTTTTGAGTTATGATGCATAGTGTCTTCAAATGGTGGTGAATTCCCTGCATACTTCTCAAAAGTTGCTTGCTTCTCAATCTCTTAGATGACCAGTTAGTATGCATGAATTGAGTGTGGCTTGTGGATTTAATTTGGTGTGGGGACACCAAACTTAAGTTCTTGCCACTTCTCTGGATACAGCAGGTTAACTCTAGGCAAAATCTTGTGCGGCCTTCCCAGAATAATAGAGTCACCATCATCCCCTTCTGAATTTAGAACCACAAAATCTGCAGGGTATATGAAGTTGTCCACCTTGACCAGCAGGTTTTCAATCATACCCCTGGGGTATACTGTTGACTTATCTACTAGCTCTAGAGATATTTGTACTGGTTTAACTTCTTCTATATGCAACTTTTTTACCAAGGAGGATGGTATTAAGTTGATACTTGCTCCTAGATCGCACATTGCTTTAGTGATGGTTAATTCCCCAATGGTGCAAGATAGCAAGAAGCTCCCTGGATCTTCAAGCTTAGGGGGAAACCCTTTTTGAATCAAAGCCCTACATTCCTCAGTGAGCAGTATGGTTTCCTTCTCATGCCAACTTCTTTTCTTGTTGATAAGCTCCTTCAAAAACTTGGCATACAGAGGCATTTGCTCAAGTGCTTCAGCAAAAGGAATATTGATTTCCAGCTTTTTGAAAGTTTCAAGGAACTTGTGAAAATACTGGTCCTTGGTTTCTTTGTTGAACCTCTGGGGATATGGCAGTGGAGGTACAAAGGTTTTCTCTACTTGTTGCTTTTGATTCTTGGTTGGCTCTTCAACTGCTTCATTCCCTTTTTTTGGAATTTTTGATTGTTCCTCCTTTGCTTGAGTTTGCTTTGAAGCTTCCTTGCTTGCCATTGCATCATCATCATTGGCTTCCTCTGTGTGTGTTGGCTGTTCCTCTTCTATTGGTCTTTTGCTGCTCTCTACTTGCTTCTTAGTAGTGTCATTGTTGCTCATCAATGTTCTCCCACTCCTTAATTGTATTGCCTTGCATTCTTCCTTAGGATTTGGGATTGTGTCACTCGGCAGAGAGCTTGAGGGTCTCTCAAGAGAAATCTGCTTGGAGATTTGCCCCATCTGTCTCTCTAGGCTCTTCAGGGATGCTTCTTGATTCTTGGTTGTCATTTCCTGGTGTTTCAACATTTTGTCTATCACGGCCTCCAAGTTAGTGATTCTCTGGGCTTCAGGTGATACTTGAGGTGGGTTATGAGATGTGGGTGGTGGATGGTAGGCATTTTGGTTGGTGGGTTGGTTATTATATTGGTACTGGTTGGGGTTGGGGTAGTTGTTTTGAGGTTTTCTGTAGGGGTTTTGGTTAGTCTGCTGCTGGTTGTGGTTTTGGTTGCTTCTTGGGTTGTTTTGGTTTGAGTTTTTCTGCCATCGTTGTTGGTTTTAGGTGTGATTATCTCCCCATCTGAGGTTTGGATGGTTCTTCCAGGATGGATTGTATGTATCACCATACACTTCATTTGGTCCTTGGTTGTGCATATACTGTACTTGCTCTTCTTGTTGTTCTTCTTGAGTTTCTTCATTTTGCCCCCATGTGGATGATGGTTGGCTAGTGTTAACTACTGCAACTTGGAGACTATCAATCCTCTTGGCCATTTGCTCAAATTGTTGTTGAATTTGCTGCTGCATCATCTTGTTTTGAGCCAAGATTGAGTCCACTCCTTCTAGCTCCATTACTCCTCTTCTTTGTGATGGTTGGCGGTTTCTTTGATGAGCAAAGAAATATTGGTTTTTAGCCACCATATCAATGAGATTTTGAGCTTCCTCTGCAGTTTTCATGAGTTGCAAGGAACCTCCAGCTGAATGATCCAAAGCTTCTTGAGATTTCAATGTTAAGCCCTCATAGAAATTCTGCAGCTTATCCCACTCAGTGAACATTTCAGGAGGACATTTCCTGATTAGAGCCTTGTATCTCTCCCATGCCTCATGGATGGGTTCAGCCTCCATTTGTGTAAATGTTTGTATCTCAGTCTTCAACCTTATGATCCTTTGCGGTGGGTAAAATTTGGCAAGGAACTTGGTTAC
This sequence comes from Arachis ipaensis, assembly GCF_000816755.2. Taxonomy (NCBI): domain Eukaryota; kingdom Viridiplantae; phylum Streptophyta; class Magnoliopsida; order Fabales; family Fabaceae; genus Arachis; species Arachis ipaensis. The sequence continues at coordinate 51,528,643 of NC_029788.2, forward strand.
CAAATCATCCCAATTGTTGATACTGTCTCTTGGAAAGGATTCCAACCATTGAGTGGCCTTGTCTCTGAGAGAAAATGGGAATAGCAATAGCTTGTAGCTGTCAGGAGACACACCATTAGTTTTAATAGTGTTACAAATCCTCAAGAAAGTGGATAGGTGTTGGTTCGGATCTTCAAGTGGTCCTCCACCAAAAGAGCAATTATTTTGAACCAAAGTGATGAGTTGTGGCTTTAGCTCAAAATTATTTGCATTGACATTTGGAGTTAAGATGCTACTTCCACAATGTCTAGGATTTGCAAAAGTATAGGAAGCTAAAACTCTCCTCTGAGGTGGATTGTTATTGTTGTTGTCTGCTCCACCTGGTGGATTAGTTGAATGTTCCTCCATATCTTGGAATTCTTCTTCTGATTCCTCTTCTCCAACAATATTTTTCCCTCTTTCAGCTCTTCTTAACCTTCTAAGAGTTCTTTCGTCTTGTTCATGAAAGATGGGTGTATTTCTTCTTGTACCTGACATACAAGCAGAACATAAGAAACACACAAACTAATGACACTTCAATCTACTGCTAGAATGAAGTTTTAGTTAGCTTAAGCAAAAATTCAAACAGTTAGTGGGTTAATTGAAAATTAATGGAACAGAAAATAAAAATGCTAGATCTAGATCACCACTTCACTTAATCATTGTCAATCTAGTCAATCCCCGGCAACGGCGCCAAAAACTTGATGGGATATTTTCGCTGAGAAATGAATTTCTCCAAAACACCCATATCTAACCGGTAAGTGCACCGGGTCGCATCAAGTAATAATAACTCACGGGAGTGAGGT
>NC_029788.2:51529550-51564506 GCF_000816755.2 Arachis ipaensis
GAAAAGTAAATTGCAACCAACAGAGAAGTAAAGGATGTCTTGAATCAAACTGGATCTTAAAACAGAAATGTAAATAAGCATAAAAACAGTAAACAGGGAATGGGAAATGGGAAATCCAGATCTCAGGACCCAAGAGACTAGAAAACCAAGTCTAGATCTCAATGCCTTCCTAGATCCAACAAGAACAATTGCAAAAGAAATTGTAAATTTCAAAGAAAGTAGATGAAGAACAATTAACCGAAACTGAAATTCAATTAAGCAGAAAATTAAACAAGATTCCAAGGTGAGATTGAAACAGAATTTCTTCAATTCTCCACCTAAAATCCAAGACAAGAAAAGTAAAGAGTGCTGGGCAAGAACAAGGAAGAAGAGAGATTAATTCTCCTCCCAAATTCTCTTGAATTAAAACAACAATGCTAAGAAATGTAAAAGTGAGCTCTCAATCAACCAGAAAAGAAAGCTCTCTGAAAACTCCAAGGAAAAACTCCTCTAAAACTTAAATTCTAATCTATTTATACACTTTCTTCAAATGGTCTTCAAGCCTTCAATTGGGCCTTTGCTCTTGGTGGAATTGGGTTGAGAGAGGCCTTGGTTGATTGCTCTTGGAGTTTGGAGAAGAACCGAATTGAACCAGGTTGGAATCATGAAAGCTTGAGTAAAAGTTGGAGTAAAAGTTAGGGTCTAACTTTTGCTCCAACTTTTCACATCAGCACCCTTGTTTTGCTGATACCAACGTTGGGGCAAAAGTTAGGGGTCTAACTTTTGCTCCAACGTTGGCCTCCCCTTAGTTATTCATGGCGCCAACGTTAGCCAGAAAGTTAGGGGCTAACGTTGGCGCAAACTTTTGCTAGCCCAGGGAGTTTTTCAAGCGCCAACGTTAGCCAAAAAGTTAGGGTCTAACATTGGCGCAAACTTTTGGTGCATCCGGGGAGTGTTTTTCATGCCAAAAGTTAGCCAAAAAGTTAGGGGCTAACTTTTGCTCTAGCTTTTGCTTCCTGGTTCATAATTAATTCAAGACTCAAGTCATTCCTCCTAGTCATTCCTTCTTGCATCAACCTTTCTCCAAGCTTTCTTCACCTATCATTAATCAACCAAACACATCAAAGCTATGCTCAAAATCATGAGATAGTCATTCTTTCATAATATGTGACATTTATAGCATAAAACCTCATGAAATAGCATGAATTCATACATGGTTGATTATATCAAAGGAAACATGAAAATCTACACAATTGGCTTGCTTTTGGCTCAAGAAAGTGCATAATTCAATTGAAAACAAAAGAAAAAGGCTAGTGAAACTAGGCTAAGATGACTTGTCATCAGAAATGAACGAGAGATTTTATTTAGTCAAGATTAAGAAGCCTTGACTAGGAGGAGATTAATCGGAAGTTCTATCCTTGTTGGTTTCCCAAAGATTAATAATAATTGGCTGTTGTTCTACTTAGTTAACTGATAAACCACTATTTTATGGTTTATGTTGTGTTTTGTTGTGTGGTTTCATCAAGTCTTCACCCACTTATTCATACTAATTGCATGATTTTACATTTTCCTTCCTAGTATTGTTTTATGGTTGAAAACTTGCTTTCTATAGATCTTTAATTAGTATATTTTAATTCTCCTTTATACCATTCGATGTCGTGATCCGTGTGTTAAGTGTTTCAGGCTTCATAGGGCAGGAATGGCTTAGAGAATGGAGAGGAAGCTTGCAAAAATGGAAGGAACACAAGAAACTAAGGAGATAACCAGCGAACACCGACGCGTGCGCGTGCTTGACGCGTACGCGTGGATTGGAGTTTGCACGAATGACGTGAACGCGTGGACGACGCGTACGCGTGACAAGGAAAATCGCTGAATGATGCGAACGCGTGGATGACGTGTACGCTTGACCTGCGCGATCTGCAGAAATAACAGAAAATGCTTGGGGTGATTTCGGGCCGCGTTTTGACCCAGTTTTCGGTCCAGAAACACAGAATAAAGCCATAGAACATGCAGAGACTCAACACACATCTTTGACACAATAGACAACACAGTTTTAGATACATTAGGATAGTTTTTAGGTTTTTATATCTGAATCTAGAGAGGATTACTCCTCCTCTAGGTTCTCTTTACATTCCCAGTTTATTGCTTTTGCTTTTGGATATTATAGAGTCATTACCTCCGTTGAATATACTATTCTAGTTTGTTTCCTTACTTACTCTTTTATTTATTCCATATTCTTAATTCTTGTTTAAAGTAGTAATTGGATTATTTTCATGAATTGTTAGTGCAAAGGATTACTTTTATTTTTAATTACTTTTGAATCCCTATTTTATTTAATTTATCATGTCTTCTTCTATTATTTTTATGAGCGTTATATTCATGTCAATGGAGTAGACTGCATACTTGACATGGGGGTTGATTAAAAGGAGACACTTGAGTTAGAAGGCTTAAGTGCTGATTAAACTGGAAGTTGTTGGCTAGTTCTGTATTTACTAATGCTAAACCTTCCTAAGGGAGAGGACTAGGATTTGTGAATAAGAGTTAGCTCAATCACTTGACTTTCCTTTATTTAGTAAGGGTTAACTAAGTGAAAACAACAACCTTTTTAATACTACACTTAAGAGACCCCAACAAGGATAGAACTTCCAATTAATCATTCCCCCAGTGAAGACTTTTTATCTAGAATATTAATAATCATTCTTAGTTTTCAATGCTTTAATTTATAATTATTTAATTTCTTATCAACCAAACTAAAACTCTCTCGGAAAATTCCTAATTAATAAATTAGCACCCTTCCTTGCAACTCGTTGGGAGACGTCCTGGGACTCATACTCCCAGTATTTTTTCTATTCTAAATTTTTGTGACACTCTTCTAAATTGGTGAGGCGGATTTTAGCTGGTTAGGAGCTATACTTACAATGCTGTTCTATTATATCATAATCTCTTAATTGGCCTAACTTCTGCCACGCACCAGTTTTTGGCGCCGTTGACGGGGAGTTGCAATTATGTGCTAAATTATAAATTAATGTACATATTTTTATTAGATTTGCATATTTTATTTTTATTTTTATTTTATTACCATGAGCTATATGTTTCTTTCATTGAATGACACGTTCATTTCCTGATCCGAGCTTAGCCGCATTTGATCCTGAAATTGAAAGAATTATTTCACGTATTAGGCGAGCTTGATGAGCGGATAATTTATACGCTTTTTGGCATTGTTTTTACATAGTTTTTAGTATGATTTAGTTAGTTTTTAGTATATTTTTATTAGTTTTTAAATAAAAATTACATTTCTGGACTTTACTATGAGTTTGTGTGTTTTTCTGTGATTTCAGGTATTTTCTGGCTGAAATTGAGGGACTTAAGCAAAAATCAGATTCGGAGGTTGAAGAAGGACTGCAGATGCTGTTGGATTCTGACCTCCCTGCACTCAAAGTGGATTTTCTGAAGTTACAGAACTCCAAATGGCACGCTCTCAATTGCGTTGGAAAGTAGACATCCAGATATATAATAGTCCATACTTTGCCCGAGTTTAAATGACGGAAACTGGCATTCAACGCCAGTTCCATGCTGCATTCTGGAGTTAAAGGCCAGAAACATGTTACAAACTGGCGTTCAACTCCAAGAGAAGCCTCTACACGTGTAAAGCTCAATGCTCAGCCCAAGCACACACCAAGTGGGCCCCAGAAATGGATTTCTACATTATTTACTCATTTCTGTAAACCCTAGTAACTAGTTTAGTGTAAATAGGAGTTTTTACTATTGTATTTAGAATCTATGGATCATCTTTGGATCATCTTTAGGTTATCTTTTGATCCTTTGATCACGTTTTGGGGGCTGGCCATTCGGCCAAGCCTGGACCTTATCAATTATGTATTTTCAACGGTAGAGTTTCTACACTCCATAGATTAATGTGTGGAGCTCTGCTGTTCCTCATGAATTAATACAAAGTACTACTATTTTTCTATTCAATTCAAGCTTATTCCTATTCTAAGATATCCATTCTCACCCAAGAACATGATGAATGTGATGATTATGTGACGCTCATCATCATTCTCACTTACGAACGTGTGCCTGACAAACACTTCCGTTCTACATGCAAACAAGCTAGAATGAATATCTCTTAGATATCTAATACAGGGGACCGAGTCCGAGATATTAGAATCTTTGTTGTATAAGTTAGAACCCATGGATGGCCATTCTGGAGATCCAGAAAGTCTAAACCTTGTCTGTGGTATTCTGAGTAGGATATGGGAAGGGATGGCTGTGACGAGCTTCAAACTCGCGAGTGCTGGGCGTAGAGACAGACGCAAAAGGATAGTAAATCCTATTCCAGTATGATCGAGAACCAACAGATGATTAGCCATGCAGTGACAGCGCATTGGACCATTTTCACAGAGAGAATGGGATGTAGCCATTGACAACGGTGATGCCCTACATAAAGCTTGCCATGGAAAGGAGTAGGAATGGTTGGATGAAGACAGCAGGAAAGTAGAGGTTCAGAGGAACGAAAGCATCTCGATACGCTTATCTGAAATTCTCACCAATGAATTACATAAGTACCTCTATCTTTATTTTACGTTTTATTTATCTTTTTATCTCCATAACCATTTGAATCCGCCTGACTGAGATTTACAAGGTGACCATAGCTTGCTTCAAGCCGACAATCTCCGTGGGATCGACCCTTACTCTCGTAAGGTTTATTACATTGACGACCCAGTGCACTTGCTGCTCAGTTGTGCGAAGTTGTGACAAAGAATTGAGACTATAAACGTGCGTATAAAGTTTTCAGCGCAGTTACCAAGGAATGGAACTGTCACGATTTCTGCGCACCAAGTTTTTGGCGCCGTTGCCGGGGATTGTTCGAGTTTGGACAACGGACGGTTCATCTTGTTGCTCAGATTAGGTAATTTTATTTTAATTTGAAGCTTTTTATTTCTTATTTTCGAAAAATACAAAAAAAAATATTTTCTTCTTTTTCGTTTTTCCCAATTAATTTTCGAAAAAAATAAAAAAAAAGTTTAATAAAATAATAAAACCAAAAATATTTTGTGTTTCTTGTTTGAGTCTAGAGTCAAGTTTTAAGTTTGGTGTCAATTGCATCTTTTTAATTTTCTAAAATATATTTTTGAAAATTCATGCATTGCATTCTTCATGATCTTTAAGTTGTTCTTGGCCAGTCTTCTTGTTTGATCTTCATATTTTCTTGTTTTGTGTCTTTTCTTGTTTTTCATATGCATTCTTGAAACATTAATGTCTAAAGAATAACAATTTTTAAGTTTGGTGTCTTGCATGTTTTCTTTTCTTGAAAATTTTTCAAAAATAAGTTCTTGGTGTTCATCTTGACATTCAAAGTGTTCTTGGTGTTCATCTTTGCATTCAAAGTGTTCTTGCATATTTTTCTTGTTTTGATTCATAATTTTCATGTTTTGATCTTTTTGATGTTTTTCTCTTTCATCATTAAAAATTCAAAAATAAAAAAAAATATCTTTCCCTTTTTCTTCTCATCAAATTCGAAAATTTGAGTTGACTTTTTCAAAAATTTTTAAAATTTAGTTGTTTCTTATGAGTCAAATCAAATTTGCAATTTAAAAATTCTATCTTTTTCAAATCTTTTTCAAAAATCAAATCTTTCTCATTTTTCTTTCATAATTTTCGAAATTTTCAAAATTATTTTTCAAAAATCTTTTTCATAATTTTCGAAAATCTTATTAGCAGTTAATGTGATTAATTCTAAAATTTTAAGTTTGTTACTTGCCTAGTAAGAAAGGTTCAATCTTTAAAATTTTAAATCATATCTTTTAGTTTCTTGTTAGTCAAGTAATCAACTTTGATTTCAAAATCAAATCTTTTTAAATTTCTTTTTCAAATCTTTTTCAAAATAAGTTTCAATCATATCTTTTCAAAATCAATTTCAAAATCTTTTCTAACTTCTTTTCTAACCTCTTATCTTTTCAAAAATTGATTTTCAAATCTTTTTCAAACTAATCCTATCTTTTTGTCTGATTCTTATCTTTTTCAAAACTACCTAACTAACTCTCTCTTTCTAATTTTCAAAAATCACCTTCAATTTTAATTTTTGAATTTTAAATTTAATTTTAAAATATTTTTTTTATTTTCGAATTATTCTTCTCATCTCTCACGTCTTTCTATTTATTTATTTATTTACTAACACTCCTCTTCATCTAAGAATTCGAACCTACTCCTCACCCTTGTGTTTGGATTCTCCATCTTCTATTCCTATTTTCTTCTACTCACAGAAAGGAATCTCTATACTGTGACATAGAGGATTCCAATTTTTTTTTCTATTTTCTTCTTTTTCATATGAGCAGGAACAAGGATAAGAACATTCTTGTTGAGGCTGATCCTGAACCTGAAAGGACTCTGAAGAGGAAGCTAAGGGAAGCTAAAGCACAACTCTCTGGAGAAAATCTGACAGAAATTTTTGAAAAAGAAGGAGACATGGCCGAAAATAATAACAATGCAAGGAAGATGCTTGGTGACTTTACTGCACCAAATTCCAATTTACATGGAAGAAGCATCTCAATTCCTGCCATTGGAGCAAACAACTTTGAGCTTAAACCTCAATTAGTTTCTCTGATGCAACAGAACTGCAAGTTTCATGGACTTCCATCTGAAGATCCTTTTCAGTTCTTAACTGAATTCTTGTAGATCTGTGATACTGTTGAGACCAATGGGGTTGATCCTGAGGTCTACAGGCTTAAGCTTTTCCCGTTTGCTGTAAGAGACAGAGCTAGAGTATGGTTGGACTCTCAACCTAAAGACAGCCTGAACTCTTGGGATAAGCTGGTCACGGCTTTCTTAGCCAAGTTCTTTCCTCCTCAAAAGCTTAGCAAGCTTAGAGTGGATGTTTAAACCTTCAGACAGAAAGAAGGAGAATCCCTCTTTGAAGCTTGGGAGAGATACAAGGAACTGACCAAAAAGTGTCCTTCTGACATGCTTTCTGAATGGACCATCCTAGATATATTCTATGATGGTCTGTCTGAGTTATCAAGGATGTCATTGGACCATTCTGCAGGTGGATCCATCCACCTAAAGAAAACGCCTGCAAAAGCTCAAGAACTCATTGATATGGTTGCAAATAACCAGTTTATGTACACTTCTGAAAGGAATTCTGTGAGTAATGGGACACCTATTAGGAAGGGAGTTTTTGAAATTGATACTCTGAATGCCATATTGGCTCCGAATAAAATATTGACTCAGCAAGTCAATATGATCTCTCAGAGTATGAATGGATTGAAGGAATCATCCAATAATACTAAAGAGGCATCTTCTGAAGAAGAAGCTTATGATCCTGAGAACCCTGCAATAGCAGAGGTGAATTACATGGGTGAACCCCATGGAAACACCTATAATCCCTCATAGAGAAATCATCCAAATTTCTCATGGAAGGATCAACAAAAGCCTCAACAAGGCTTTAACAATGGTGGAAGAAACAGGTTAATCAATAGCAAGCCTTTTCCATCATCCACTCAGCAAAAGACAAAGAGTCCTGAGCAGGATCCATCTAGCTTAGCAAATATAGTCTCTGATCTATCTAAAGCCACCTTAAGTTTTATGAATGAAACAAGGTCCTCCATTAGAAATCTGGAGGCACAAGTGGATCAGCTGAGTAAAAGGATCACTGAAACCCCTTCTAGTACTCTCCCAAGCAATACAGAAGAGAATCCAAAAAGAGAGTGCAAGGTTATTGAATTAACCATCATGGCCGAACCTACAAGGGAGGGAGAGGACGTGAATCCCAGTGAGGAAGACCTCCTAGGACGTCCAGTGATCAACAAGGAGTTTCCCTCTGAGGAACCCAAGGAATCTGAGACTCATCTAGAGACCATAGAGATTCCATTAAACCTCCTTATGCCATTCATGAGCTCTGATGAGTATTCTTCTTCTGAAGAGAATAAAGATTTTACTGAAGAGCAAGTTGCCAAGTACCTTGGTGCAATCATGAAGCTGAATGCCAAATTATTTGGTAATGAGACTTGGGAAGATGAACCTCCCTTGCTCATCAATGAACTAAGTGATCTGGATCAACTGAGATTGCCTCAGAAGAAATAAGATCCTGGAAAGTTCTTAATACCTTGTACCATAGGCACCAACACCTTTGAGAAGTCTTTATGTGACCTTGGATCAGGGATAAACCTCATGCCGCTCTCTGTAATGGAGAAACTGGGAATCTTTGAGGTGCAAGCTGCCAGAATCTCATTAGAGATGGCAGACAACTCTAGAAAATAGGCTTATAGACAAGTAGAGGACATGTTAGTAAAGGTTGAAGGCCTTTACATCCCTGCTGATTTCATAATCCTAGACACTGGGAAGGAGGAGGATGAATCCATCATCCTTGGAAGACCCTTCCTAGCCACAGCAAGAGTTGTGATTGATGTGGACAGAGGAGAATTGATCCTTCAACTGAATGAGGATAACCTTGTGTTTAAAACTCAAAGATCTCCTTCTGTAACCATGGAGAGGAAGCATGAAAAGCTTCTCTCACTGCAAAGTCAACCAAAGCCCCCACAGTCAAACTCTAAGTTTGGTGTTGGGAGGCCACAACCAAACTCTAAGTTTGGTATTGAACCCCCACATTCAAACTCTAAGTTTGGTGTTGGGAGGTTCCAACCTTGCTCTGAACATCTGTGAGGCTCCATGAGAGCTCACTGTCAAGCTATTGACACTAAAGAAGCGCTTGTTGGGAGTCAACCCAATGTTATCTAATTATATTTATTTATTTTCCATTGTTATTCTATGTTTTCTTTAGGTTGATGATCATGTGAAGTCACAGAAACTACTAAAAAATCAAAAACAGAGTGAAAAATAGATTGAAAAATAGCACCCTGGAGGAGAACAGTCTGGCGCTTAAACACCAGAAATAAGCATCTGTCTGGCGTTTAACGCCAAAACAGGCACCAAGCTAGCGTTTAACACCAGAAACAAGCATCTACTTGGTGTTAAACGCCAGAACAGAGCATGGAAGTGGCGTTTAACGCCAGAAACAGGCAGCAGTCTGGCGTTAAACGCCAGGATTGCATGTATAGGGCGTTTTACACGTCTAAAGGGTACAGGGATAAAAAATCCTTGACACCTCAGGATCTGTGGACCCACAGGATCCCCACCTAACCCTATTCTCTCCTCTTCACACCTTTTCATAACTCTCTTCCCTAAATGCCCTTCACCAATCACTTCAATCACTCTTTCCCATCCTTCAAATTCAAAATATTTTCCCTCCCAAACCCAACCCTAAATGGCCGAACCCTAAACCCCTCCCCACTTCTATATAAACCCCTCATTCCTTCTTCTATTTCACACAACATAATCCTCTCTTCTTCCACTTGGCCGAAACCTACTCTCTCTCCCTCTCCTCCATTTCTCTTCATCTTCTACTTCTTTCTTTCTTCTTTTACTCGAGGACGAGTAAACATTTTAATTTTGGTGTGGTAAAAGCATTGCTTTTTGTTTTTCCATAACCATTTATGGCACCTAAGGGCAGAGAAACCTCTAGAAAGAGGAAAGGAAAGGCAATTGCCTCCACCTCTGAGTCATGGAAGATGGAGAGATTCATCTCAAAGGTCCATCAAGACCACTTCTATGAAGTTGTGGCCAAAAAGAAAGTGATCCCTGAGGTTCCTTTCAAGCTCAAAAGGAATGAGTGTCCGGAGATCCGACTTGAGATTCAAAGAAGAGATTGGGAACTTCTCACCAACCCCATTCAAGAAGTCGGGATCCTAATGGTTCAAGAGTTCTATGCAAATGCATGGATCACAAGGAACCATGATCAAAGTGTGAACCCGAATCCAAAGTATTAGCTTACCATGGTTCGGGGGAAATACTTAGATTTCAGTCCGGAAAATGTAAGGCTGGCGTTCAACTTGCCAATGATGGAAGAGAACGCACGCCCCTATACAAGAAGGGTCAACTTTGATCAAAGATTGGACCAAGTCCTCATAGACATATGTGAGGAAGGAGCTCAATGGAAAATTGACTCAAGAGGCAAGCCGGTTCAACTAAGAAGACATGACCTCAAACCAGTGGCTAGGGGATGGCTAGAGTTCATTCAACGCTTAATCATTCCTACTAGTAACCGGTCTGAAGTTACTATAGACCGGGCCATCATGATCCATAGTATCATGATTAGAGAGGAGGTGGAATTTCATGAGATTATACCTCAAGAACTTTACAAGGTGGCTGACAAGTTCTCCACTTGGGCAAGGTTAGCCTTTCCTCACCTCATATGCCACCTCTGCAATTCAGCTAGAATTGACATAGAGGGAGATATCCTCATTGAAGAGGATAAGCCTATCACTAAGAAAAGGATGGAGCAAACAAGAGATCATGGACCTCAACATGAGCATGAGGAAATTCCTCACCATGAAATCTCTGAGATGCCTCAGGGGATGCACTTTCCTCCATAGAATTATTGGGAGCAAATCAACACTTCCCTAGGAGAATTAAGTTCCAACATGGGACAACTAAGGGTGGAGCATCAAGAGCACTCCATCATCCTCCATGAAATTAGAGAAGATCAAAGAGCTATGAGAGAGGAGCAAGAAAGACAAGGAAGATACATAGAGGAGCTCAAGAGCACCATTGGTTCTTTAAGAAGAGGAAGACGCCACCCTCACTAAGGTGGACTCATTCCTTAATCTCCTTGTTTATTTATTTTTCTGTTTTTCAATTTTTGAGCTTTATGTTTATTTATATTTGTGTCTTATTACATGATCATTAGTGTCTAAGTGTCTATGCCTTAAAGCTATGAATATGAATCCACCACCTCTCTTGAATGAAAAATGTTTTAATTACAAAAGAACAAGAAGTACATGGTTTCGAATTCATCCTTGAAACTAGTTTAATTATTTTTATGTGGTGGCAATACCTTTTGTTTTCTAAATGTATGCTTGAACAGTGCATATGTATTTTGAAGTTGTTGTTTATGAATGTTAAATATGTTGGCTCTTGAAAGAATGATAAAAAGGAGAAATGTTATTTGATAATCTGAAAAATCATAAAAATGATTCTTGAAGCAAGAAAAAGCAGTGAATACAAAAGCTTGCAGAAAAAAAATATAGAAAAAGAAAAAGCAAGCAGAAAAAGCCAAAAGCTCTTAAAACCAAAAGGCAAGAGCAAAAAGCCAATAGCCCTTAAAACCAAAAGGCAAGGGTAAATAAAAAGGATCCAAGGCTTTAAGCATCAGTGGATAGGAGGGCCTGAAGGAATAAAGTCCTGGCCTAAGCGACTAAACCAAGCTGTCCCTAACCATGTGCTTGTGGCGTGAAGGTGTCAAGTGAAAACTTGAGACTGAGCGGTTAAATTCAAGGTCCAAAGCAAAAAAAGGGTGTGCTGAAGAACCATGGACACCTCTAATGGGGGACTTTAGCAAAGCTGAGTCACAATCTGAAAAGGTTCACCCAGTTATGTGTCTGTGGTATTTATGTATCCGGTGGTAATATTGGAAAACAAAGTGCTTCGGGCCATGACCAAGACTCATAAAGTAGCTGTGTTCAAGAATCAACATACTGAACTAGGAGAATCAATAACACTGTCTGAATTCTAAGTTCCTATAGATGCCAATCATTCTGAACTTCAATGGATAAAGCGAGATGCCAAAACTATTCAAGAGGCAAAAAGCTACAAGTCCCGCTCATCTGATTGGAGCTAAGTTTCATTGATATTTTGGAATTTATAGTATATTCTCTTTTTTTATCCTATTTGATTTTTAGTTGCTTGGGGGCAAGCAACAATTTAAGTTTGGTATTGTGATGAGCGGATAATTTATACGCTTTTTGGCATTGTTTTTACATAGTTTTTAGTATGATTTAGTTAGTTTTAGTATATTTTTATTAGTTTTTAAATAAAAATCACATTTCTAGACTTTACTATGATTTTGTGTATTTTTCTATGATTTCAGGTATTTTCTGGCTAAAATTGAGGGACTTGAGCAAAAATAAGATTCAGAGGTTGAAGAAGGACTGCAGATGCTGTTGGATTCTGACCTCCCTGCACTCGAAGTGGATTTTCTGGAGCTACTGAACTCCAAATGGCGCACTCTCAATTGCGTTGGAAAGTAGACATCTAGGGCTTTCCAGCAATATATAATAATTCATACTTTGCCCGAGTTTAGATGATGCAAACTGGCGTTCAATGCCAGTTCCATGCTGCATTCTAGAGTTAAACGCCAGAAACAGGTTGCAAAGTGGAGTTAAACACCAGAAACAGGTTACAAACTGGCGTTCAACTCCAAGAGAAGCCTCTACACGTGTAAAGCTCAATGCTTAGCCCAAGCACACACCAAGTGGGCCCCAGAAGTGGATTTCTGCATCATTTACTCATTTCTGTAAACCCTAGTAACTAGTTTAGTATAAATAGGACTTTTTACTATTGTATTTAGAATCTTTGGATCATCTTTGGATCATATTTGGATTATCTTTTGATCCCTTGATCATGTTTTAGGGGCTGGCCATTCGGCCATGCCTGGACCTTATCACTTATGTATTTTCAACGGTAGAGTTTCTACACTCCATAGATTAAGGTGTGGAGCTCTGCTGTTCCTCATGAATTAATACAAAGTACTACTGTTTTTCTATTCAATTCAAGCTTATTCCTATTCTAAGATATCCATTCGCACCCAAGAACATGATGAATGTGATGATTATGTGACGCTCATCATCATTCTCACTTATGAACACGTGCCTGACAAACACTTCCGTTCTACATGCAAACAAGCTAGAATGAATATCTCTTAGATATCTAATACAGGGGACCGAGTCCGAGATATTAGAATCTTCGTGGTATAAGTTAGAACCCATGGATGGCCATTCTTGAGATCCGAAAAGTCTAAACCTTGTCTGTGGTATTCCGAATAGGATCTGGGAAGGGATGGCTGTGACGAGCTTCAAAATCGCGTGTGCTGGGCGTAGTGACAGACGCAAAAGGATAGTAAATCCTATTCCAGTATGATCGAGAACCGACAGATGATTAGCCATGCAGTGACAGCGCATTGGACCATTTTCGCAGAGAGGATGGGATGTAGCCATTGACAACGGTGATGCCCTACATAAAGCTTGCCATGGAAAAGAGTAGGAATGGTTGGATGAAGACAGCAGGAAAGTAGAGGTTCAGAGGAACGAAAGCATCTTTATATGCTTATCTGAAATTCTCACCAATGAATTACATAAGTACCTCTATCTTTATTTTACGTTTTATTTATCTTTTTATCTCCATAACCATTTGAATCCGCCTGACTGAGATTTACAAGGTGACCATAGCTTGCTTCAAGCCGACAATCTCCGTGGGATCGATCCTTACTCTCGTAAGGTTTATTACTTGGACGACCCAGTGCACTTGGTGGTCAGTTGTGCGAAGTTGTGACAAAGAATTAAGATTATGAACGTGCGTATAAAGTTTTCAGCGCCGTTACCAAGGAATGGAACCGTCACGATTTCTGCGCACCAGAGCTCGACGTCGGTTAGCCTCTGAGGGTGGTGAACTGATTGTTATCGATTCACCAGTCTCATCTGAAGGCGAATCTAAACTGCCATTTGAGAGCGAAACACGCTCCTTTACTACTGATTCAGTTAATTCACGTGCAGGTAGAATGGCAGCACCTACGAGGATTACTCTCCAGGAAACTGGAGCCCCAGATTTTACAATGCAGCCGTATCAAGTGCTTCATCCAACTCTGGCTGCAGATTTTGAACTGAAGACTGCACTAATCAACTTGATGCCCAAGTTTCATGGCTTACCTGCTCAGGAGCCCATCAAGCACCTCAGGGATTTTCAGACAGCTTGTTCTACTGTTAGGCATTAGGGTGCGAATGAAACTTCTATTCTGTTAACTGCCTTCCTGTTTTCTCTTGAGGGAAAGGCGAGGGAGTGGTACTACTCCCAACCTGAAGCGACCGTTACTAACTGGGATATGCTCAGGAGAGAATTTCTGGAAAAATACTTTCCAGCTGAAGTTACAGACAGACTAAGGAAAGAGATCTCATGCATTGTTCAAGGTGAATCAGAAACTCTCTATGAGTACTGGGAGCGTTTTAAGAACCTTCTGGACGCATGCCCCCCATCACATGATTGACAGACTAGTGTTGATCAGCTATTTCACTCAAGGCATGAAGCCTCGGGATAAGACTACACTAGATGGTGCTAGTAATGGTTCTCTGAAAAAGTACAAGACCGCAGATGAAGCATGGCAACTGATCAGCGACTTAGCCGAGTCCACCAGAAATCACAAGAACAGGAATAACCATTCGAAAGCTGTTGCAGAAATTTCTTCTAGCACTAAGACTACTGCTCTTACATGGAGTATATGTGAAATGACCAACCTAAGATTTGATGGCCCAAACTGGCGTTCCAAATCAGCTAAAGAATTCTGGCGTTTAACGCCAGAACTGGTATAAAAGCTGGAGTTAAACGCGCAAACTGGCACAAAAGCTGGCGTTTAACTCCAAGAAAAGTCTCTACACATGAAAGCTTCAATGGTCAGCCCAAGCACACACCAAGTGGGCCCTGGATGTGGATTTTTACACTAAACACCCTAGCTTACTCATTTTCTGTAACCCTAGGTCACTAGTTTACTATAAAAACTACTTTTAGTGATTCATCTTGTACCTAATGACATTATACACGTTTCATATTGTATCTTCTATGGCATGAGTCTCTAAACCCCATTGTTGGGAGTGAGGAGCTCTGCCGTTCTTCATGAATTAATGCAATTACTACTGTTTTCCATTCTATCACGCTTGCTTCTATTCTAAGATATTCATTCGCACTTCAACCTGATGAATGTGATGATCCGTGACACTCATCATCATTCTCATCTATGAATGCGTACCTGACAACCACCTCTGTTCTACCTTAGATTGAATGCATATCTCTTGGCCTCATGATTCAGATCAGGGTCTTCGTGGTATAAGCTAGAATTATTGGCGGCCATTTCTGAGATCCGGAACGTCTAAACCTTGTCTGTGGTATTCTGAATAAGATCTGGGAAGGGATGACTTTGACGAGCTTCAAACTCGCGAGTGTTGTGCGTAGTGACAGACACAAAAGGATCAATAGATCCTATTCCGACATGATCGAGAACCGACAGATGATTAGCCGTGTGGTGACAGCGCATTTGGAACATTTTCACTGAGAGGACGGGAAGTAGCCATTGACAACGGTGATGCCCAACTTAAAGCTTGCCATGGAAGGAGCTTTGCGTGCATGAAGAAGAAGATAGTAGGAAAGCAGAGATTCAGAAGATAAAGCATCTCCAAAGCCTCAACCTGTTCTTCATTACTGCATAACAAGTATTTATTTCATGTTCTTTTACTTTTTACAATTAAATCTGAGAATTATTGATATCCTAACTAAGAGTTAGAAGATAACCATAGCTTGCATCAAGTCGACAATCTCTGTGGGATCGAGCCTTACTCACATAAGGTATTACTTGGACGACCCAGTGCACTTGCTGGTTAGTTGTGCGGAGTTGCAAAAGTGTGATTGTAATTTCGTGCACCAAGTTTTTAGCGCCGTTGCCGGGGATTGTTCGAGTTTGGACAACTGACGGTTTATCTTGTTGCTTAGATTAGGTATATTTTATTTTTGTTGGTTTAGAGTCTTTTATTTGAGTTTAGTTTCATATTTTAAGTTTGGTGTCAATTGCATACTTTTATTTTCTTTTAATTTTTTCGAAATTGCATGTCCTTAGTTCTTTCTTGATTTTTAAAAATTCTAAGTTTGGTGTCTTCTTTGTGTTTTCCTTTAATTTTTCGAAAATTTGTGTTTTATTTTCTAAAAATTTTAAGTTTGGTGTCCCTTGTGCTTTTACTTATTTAAAAATTTTTCAAAAATTTGTTCTTGGTGTTCATCTTAATCTTCAAAGTGATCTTGGTGTTCATCTTGACATTCAAAGTTTTCTTGTTTGTTCTCTGTGTTTTGATCTAAAATTTCTAAGTTTAGTGTCATTTTGTTGTTTTTCTCTTTCCGCATTAAAATTAAAAAATCAAAAAAATATCCTTTCCTTATTTTACTCATAAATTTTAAAATTTTGCATTAATTTAGTCAAAGATTTTCAAAATCATATCTTTTTTTTAGTCAAGTCAAAATTCTAATTTCAAAAATTGATCTTTTCAAATCTTTTAAATTTTTTTTAATCATATCTTTTTAATCACATCTTTTTTTTTAAATAGCAATCATATCTTCTCAATCATATCTTTTTCAAAATAATTTTCAATCATATCTTTTTTTTTTAAATTGCAATCATATCTTCTCAATCAAATCTTTTTCAAAATAATTTTCAATCATATCTTTTTGATTGCTAATTTCAAAATCTTTTTAATTAATTAATTAATTTAGTTTTCAATTTTCTTTTATTTTCTTCTAATTTTCGAAAGTTCTATTTTATTTTTCATTTATTTCGTTTTATTTTATTCGGTTAATTTTAATTAAAATAAAATAAAAACAAAAATTATTTTATTTGCAATCCCCATCATCTCCCTTTCTCCATCATGGACCTAAGTGGAAGTGAACAGTCCAGAAGGACTCTGGGGTCATATGCTAACCCCATTACAGCTGCATATGGGAGTAGCATCTGTATACCTCCCATCAAAGCAAGCAGTTTTGAGCTAAATCCTCAACTCATTATCATGGTACAGCAAAATTGCCAGTATTCCGGTCTTCCACAGGAAGAACCTACTGAGTTTCTGGCATAGTTCTTACAAATTGTTGACACAGTACGTGATAAAGAAGTGGATCAGGATGTCTACAGATTACTAATATTTCCATTTGCTGTAAAAGATCAAGCTAAGAGGTGGTTAAATAACCAACCCACAGCAAGCATAAAAACATGGAGACAGTTAACAGACAAATTCCTGAATCAATTCTACCCCCCAAAAAGGATGACACAGCTAATGCTGGACATCCAAGGCTTTAAACAAGAGGATCATGAATCCCTTTATAATGCCTGGGAGAGGTACAGAGGGATGCTAAGGAAATGCCCCTCTGAAATATTTTCAGAGTGGGTACAGTTAGACATCTTCTACTATGGGCTTACAGAAAAAGCTCAGATGTCTCTAGACCACTCAGCTGGTGGATCTATACACATGAGGAAGACGATTGAAGAGGATCAAGAACTCATAGATACGGTTGCTAGAAATCAATATCTATACTCAAGCAGTGAGTCTTCCATAAAAGAAGAGGCTAGGACAGTAACTACTGATCCTAATCCTCAAGAACAAATTGTTGAACTTAATCAGCAATTACTCCTTGTGAGAAAACAATTAGTAGAATTTAAAGAGATACTCCAGGACACTAAAAATGCTAACAAGAATATGGAAGCACAATTGAATCAGACAAGACAGCAGCGGTCTAAACAGATAACATAAGAATGCCAAGCTGTCTAATTAAGGAGCGGGAAGACATTGAATAAATTAGCTCAAAGTAGCAGAAAGCCAAGAAAGGAACAACTGACAGAGGATAACCAAACCACTGCCCAAAATCCCTCTGAGGACAGCAAAAGCCTAGAGAGGAATAATTCTGGCGTTCAAATGCTAGAAAAGGGTGAAAGACTGGCGTTAAACGCCCAGTGGATGCCCAATCCTGGCGTTCAAACGCCAATGAGGGATCAGACACCTGCAAGTGCTGATAGTAACCCCTCTAAGAAGGCTTCTCCAACCACCTCTGTAGGGACTAAACCTGCAGTAACTAAGGTTGAAGAATATAAAGCCAAGATGCCTTACCCTCAGAAACTCCGCCAAGCGGAGCAGGATAAACAATTTGCCCGCTTTGCAGACTATTTTAGGACTATTGAGATAAAGATCCCATTTGTAGAGGCACTTGAGAAAATACCCTCTTATGCTAAGTTCATGAAAGAGATCTTAAGTCATAAGAAGGATTGGAGAGAAACTGAAAAAGTGTTTCGCACTGAAGAATGCAGTGCAGTCATTCTGAAAAGCCTACCAGAGAAGCTTCAAGATCCAGGGAGCTTTATGATACCATGCACAATAGAGGGTGCTTGTACTAAGACAGCTCTATGTGACCTTGGAGCAAGTATCAATCTAATACCTGCATCCACCATCAGAAAGCTTGGCTTGACTTAAGAGGTCAAACCAACCCGGATATGTCTTCAACTTGCTGATGGCTCCATTATATATCCATCAGGCATAATTGAGGACATGATTGTCAAGGTTGGGCCATTTGCCTTACCCACTGACTTTGTAGTGCTGGAAATGGAGAAGCACAAGAGTGCAACTTTGATTCTAGGAAGACCTTTCCTATCAACTGGACGAACTCTCATTGATGTCCAAAAAGGGGAAGTGACCCTGAGAGTCAATGAGGATGAGTTCAAGTTAAATGTTGTCAAAGCTATGCAGCATCCAGACATGTCAAATGACTGCATGAGCGTTGATATTATTGACTCCCTGGTGGAAGAGGTCACACTACAACAAATATGGGCTTTAGCAACGCCAAATTTTGCAACGCCTTAAAACCGTTCTCTTAAATAGTTTTAGGCAACGGTTTTTTACGGTGTTACTATTGAATATAACTTTTCATTAATTTATAGCAACAAACTAAAACCGTTCTCTTTGACTATTTTAAAGAACGGTTTTATAACTGTTACCATGATTTGTTTTTAAGCAACGGTTTTTTATTGTTGTTTAAATAATTGTACAAAAGAAACGCATAAAAACCATTGCCAAAATGCTACACTTTAAAACCGTTCTATTAGATGGTCTTAGACAACGGTTTATACAGTGTTGCTATTGAAGTTCAATTTTTCATTATGTTATAACAACGAAATAAAACCGTTCTCTTTGACTATTTTAAAGAACGGTTTTATAACCATTACAATAATTTTTTATCAAACAATAATTTTTTAATATTATTTAAATAATTATACCTGGTGGAGCCATTCTTTGCCGACGCTGTTGCGGGAGGTCCGAAGAGGAGGCTAACCCAGCGTCACCTCTGCGTCTCATTTCTGCAAGCTTGTCGGGCTCTCTGCTGCCAGAAAATGGTGTTGTTGTCGCCGGACGTCACTGCTGGAGCCTCTGCCAGTTTGCTCTCTGATAAACCCATATTTTATGACATATTTTATGCTTAGTTTGAGTGATTTATTCAACCCTTTACCCACTTATTCATATTAATTGCATGGTTTTACTTTCCCTTCCTTATTATGTGATGTATGTGAAAAACATGTTTCCTGTGCTTTAAAATTAATTATTTTTAAATAATTACCTTTATTTTCATTCGATGCCGTGATTAGTGTGTTGAGTAGTTTCAGATCTTCTATGGCAGGAATGACTTAAAGGATGGAAAAGGAAACATACAAAAATGGAAGGAAAGTGCAAAACGGAGTTTCTGAAGAAACTGGCATCCACGCGATTGCATGGGCGACGTGGACGCATGCCAAGCGCGAATCAACAGCGACACAGCCGCATGACTGACGTGACCGTGCACCTTAAGCAGAACACATATGACGCGGCCGCATGACTGACGCGACCGCGTGACCTACGCGGACGGGTGACAGAGGCCACGCACCAGAAATTGCAGAAAACGCTCATAGCAAATTCTGAAGCCCTTTTTGGCCCAAATCCAGGTCCAGAAGGCATAGACCAGAGGTTATGAAGTGAGAGAATGCATCCATTCAAAGAGAGCTCGCCAATTTTTACTTTCCATGAATTAGAATTAGTTTTGAGGGAGGCTCTCTCCTCTTTCTTTTAGGATTAGGATTTAGATTTAGGATTTTTTTTCGCTTTCAGGATTATCTCTTTTGATCAGGTTCAATATTCCTTTTATTTACTTTTGCAAGTCGCTTTATGAATCCTTTCATGTTACAGATTACTCTTTTATTAATGCTATTTTAAGTATTTCAGTTTAATATTGATTTCTTTTATTTATGCTATTGTTGCTTTTATTATGAAGACATTTTTATTCCAGTAGATTTACTTCCCCTTTTCGTTTTGGTTAAGAAATCAGTAACTCAGGAGTTATCCAATTCAACAGCATAATTGATAATTGTTATCTTGCCAATTGAATTCAACTTCAATAATCCCAATCTTTTCTTAGGAAATAAATAGGATTCGAAGATCAAACCAATTTGTCCCTTGACCTTCCTTTGCTTTAGTAAGGGTTAACAAAGTGGAATTAAGATTCAACTTTCATCATCATTGATAAGGATAATTAAGACTGTACTTCCAATTTCTTATACCTTGCCAAAAGCTTATTTTACAGTTATTTATTTATTTTTAATTGCCATTTAAATTATTTGCCATATTTGTTCCTCATTCTTGAAACCCCGAATTTACAATCTCTATAACCAATAATAAGAACATACTTCCTTGCAGTTCCTTGAGAAGATGACTCGAGGTTTGAATACTTCGGTTATCAATTTATTAGGGTTTGTTACTTGTGACAACCAAAACGTTTGCACGAAAGGGATTTTTGTTGGTTTAGAAACTATATCTACAACGCGACGGTTTTTATGACATTCTTTACTGGCAAAAATCCCTGTTCGTCACTCTCCATTGGTTGCGCCACTACCAGAGCTTAATTTCTGTGGATTTCGACACGTTGAGGTAGGGGATTCGTTTCCAAACTAAATATTTTAAATCATGAATGCCAATAAAGTTTATCGAATAATTGCAAATAATTTATGATTGTCTGGAATGAGTGAATGATGAGTTTGAGTTGGGTTTGTGACAGTGAAAGTGACTGAATTCGATGAATATGTGATTGATTTTCTGATTGTTTGGGAATGCTAAAAATTCTGATTGTTAGCTGATTTTAATATTTTTGTAAAGGAAAACACTTAAATAAGTAAAAATAACTAAAAAATTGATAGATTGAAAAACACTTTAAAAAATTGATGGTTATTTTGCTATAATAATACTTATTAGTTTCTACTGTAGAAGGAAGAAAGAAACAGGTAGCACAGTACTATGAAAAATAACTAAAAATCTATAATAATACTTATTAGTTATTAGTCACACTTTGAACTTAGAAGAGATGCATATTCTAAATAATTGATAGATTGGATAGTTGTGAAGTTTCTTCTATCCAAAGGTTGGTCCATGTGATAATGTCAATTACACTGTTAAATTTGGAAAGGTACAAGAAGACAAATGTTATGGAAAAGCTAAATGAGTTTGATATATTCAATCAAATAGATAAACATTAAAAGAATTCTTGAGTCTCAATTTCAGTTAGATATATTTTTCATGCTTTGAGTACAACGTGAAGTAGACAAGTTAAAGCAAGTTTATATTTTCTTTTCCTAACTGTTGAACTGTTATTAAAAAAATGCGCAAGATTACATAACCCATTTTTCATATTTGAAGACGTACGTGGCATCACGTTGATCCTTGGATTTAAATCAATTCCATTAATCTGTTAACTCCTTTAACTACTAATTGTATTTCATGATTATCTTTAGATCAAAATATAATTAGAGATGAATTGTACTCAAATCATCCTTTTTCTTTGTGCCACCCTTGCTTTATACGTGTTCTAATGACTTATTTGTCATTATATCTTTCTCTGTTTCAAAATAGAAATGCCTTACTTTGTCAATTCCATAAAGCTGTTTTAGAATATTGGTTTAATAAAAGATAAAATAAAAGCTTTTATCTATTAAGAGATAGTATCTAAAATTAATACGGAATGTGCTCTTTTGGTTGAATTTTACATAATAAGAAAGCTTTATTTATTAAGAAATAGTGCATAGAACTAATCACAATATTTTTACGATAAATTTTGCTGCATTTTTTTTAAGGAAAATCAATTGAGTGTTCATTATGTGAATGCAAATTAAAATTGTAATTTTCTTATACATTTTTAGAATAATTTGCTAAAAATTATATATTCTCTTTTGCAGGAAAATATAGGCTCTTATTTTATTTTACTTTTTATTCTATAGCTTAATCAACACCGTATTACTGAAGCTACAAATGCTAATGCTAAATGTGCATAGTTGATCATTTTTGTTATGCATAACACTTTTAAATATGAGTAGGACTTTATATGTGTTTTGGCATTAAACTCATTTGTTCTACCTCATAATTGATTTAACAAATATTCTCTTGCTTGATGAACTCAACTATTTGTTGAGGTGCTATTTTATTTGATGAATTTTTCTATTGGCTCATATATAATTTTGACTTAAAGGATATGTGGATCAATTATTACTACACAGTTTGTTAATTTGTTTTCATTTGTATTGCATTGCAAGAATTTCGTTTCAATTATTTGTACTTATGAACTAGTACTACACACATATTAAAATCATTATTCGTTATTGATATTTCATAAAAATCAACTTCTACTCATTTTCGGTGATAAAAATAAATAGTAGAGGATCCAAAATATCAGTCATTTTACAAGTTAAATATCCTTTCTTAGCATATTAAATCACAATCATGTATGTCAATGCTGTCAAAAATCTCTAGTTGGCATACATTCTAGTATGATGTGCTATTGCAGTGTTTTAAGTATAAATTTTAGGCATCAAGTTGATCAATATCTGACCTTTTAGGCTTTTACAAGTTGCTCGTGGTAAGATTAATTCAAGAGAATATGGTAAGAACTTTTTCAAAAACTAATTATAAAATTAAATTTAATTTTATTCTTCAAGAATCATTGCATAATCAACTCATTAATATTCTAATTACTACTTACCATCTTTTAATTTTGTGTAATTGTTTCTTTAGGATCTTTATGGTTATATAAGATTATGTGGAGATCTTTAGTAGTCAGTTCCACATGACTATGGTTGCTTGATCCTTTTGATGCCTTATTAAGAATTGAATTTGTTAAGTATCCATGTGCTTGTATCCATTGATGCTAGTGATACTTGTTTTATGGATGATTTGGTAGGTAGTTAAGGTAAATACATTTCATTAGTATAATTAGAAAAATTATTTTGTTAAAGTACTAGACTAGTAACAAAAGAAATGCTTCATTATAGGTTAGAAAGATATGTATAGACTGTGCAATCAAAGGCCAACCTTACCTATTGGGTTGTTCCAGTGGCAAGCTGACGAGGTCGATGCTGGATCAGTTGATTGATCTTGGAGTTAAGGGAAATAAGTTAGACAGGGTTATTGCTAGAAGCCCGCAGTTATTATTGTGGAAGTCTAGAGATTTTTCACAGGTATTTCTCTTTTTTCTACAGTCACGTGTTATATGCATGCCATTGTTCTTTAGTTTTGTATCTTACTGATTTAAATTGTTTCATTTTTTCCCCAGTTAAGAAGCTTATGTTCCTTGTTGTCTGCAGGTTGTTCTGTTTTTTTTAAATATGGGCTTGGATAGAGAAACTATTGGGAGAATTCTTTCTCGCTGCCCAAAAATTTTCGCTGCTAGCATTGATAAAACTCTTTAGAGGAAGATTGAATTCCTTTCTAGGGTTTGGGGTTTCTGAAGCTTATCTTCCTGGGGTAACTAGAATTTATCTGGAATTATTTGTAACTGACACTGATGAAACTATACTGCATTTGGAATTTTTCGGTTCATTAAGTATATAATTGTTTATTTTTTTATGGTAAATGTTCAATTAGTCTTCTTTAGTGATTTGATTCAAATAGTTAAGGTTATTTATTGACACAAATTTAAAAAAATAGTTAGAACTAATTTCAATGCAATAAGAGAAAATTATTGTAAATAAAGAATTATATAATTATAAAAAACCGTTGTCAAAAGTCACAAAAGGCAATGGTATTAAAACTGTTGTCAAAAGCAGCTACAAAATGACAATGGTATTAAAACCGTTGCAAAAAAAAGTAACACCAAAGGCAACGCTTTTAAACTGTTGTCTTTATGAATAAGAAAACTACAACAGTTTAAAACCGTTGCCTATGTAGTTATGGTTTTAAACCGTTTCGTCATGAAAGAGAACGGTTTTAAACCGTTGCCTATTCAGTAACGATTATAAACCGTTCTTTAAAAATTGTTGTCAAAACCGTTGTCTATGCCAGTAACTATGGCAACGGTTTTTTGGTTGCCGTTGTCTTAGATAAAAAACCATTGCCTGTGAGCATTAGTAACGGCCGCATATACCACAGGTCAAAAACTGTTGCCAAAGTGTTGCTTAAAGTTTTAAGAACGGTTTTCTAATTTATGGCAACGGTTTTCGACCGTTGCGAAAACTCTTATTTGTTGTAGTGTCAATATAACTAAAAGTCTTGAATTAGAGCTAGAGGACATCTTTAAAGATGTTCATCCTGATCTGGAGGAATTAAAGGAAATAAAAGAACCTCTGAAAATCCCTCAGGAAGAGGAGAAACCTTCTAAACTCGAGCTCAAACCACTACCACCATCCCTGAAATATGTATTTCTGGGAGAGGGTGACACTTTTCCAGTGATCATAAGCTCTGCTTTAAACCCACAGGAAGAGAAAGCACTAATTCAAGTGCTAAGGACACACAAGACAGCTCTTGGGTGGTCCATAAGTGACCTTAAGGGCATTAGCCCAGCAAGATGCATGCACAAGATCCTATTGGAGGATGATTCTACGCCAGTGGTTCAACCATAGAGGCGGCTAAATCCAGCCATGAAGGAAGTGGTGCAGAAAGAGGTCACTAAGTTACTAGAGGCTGGGATTATTTATCCTATTTCTGATAGCCCCCGGGTGAGACCTGTCCACGTTGTCCCCAAGAAGGGAGGCATGACAGTGGTTTATAATGAAAAGAATGAACTGGCTCCTACAAGAACAGTTACAGGGTGGCGTATGTGTATTGACTACAGAAGGCTCAATACAGCCACCCGAAAAGATCACTTTCCTTTACCATTCATAGAACAGATGCTAGAGAGACTAGCAGGTCATGAATATTACTGCTTTTTGGATGGCTATTCAGGTTACAACCAAATTACAGTGGATCCTCAGGACCAAGAGAAAATAGCATTCACATGTCCTTCTGGAGTATTTGCCTACAGAAGGATGCCTTTTGGTCTGTGCAATACACCTGTGACCTTTCAGAGATGCATGCTCTCTATTTTCTCTGATATGGTGGAAAAATTTCTGGAAGCCTTCATGGATGACTTTTCAGTATTTGGAGACTCATTCAGCTCCTGTCTTGACCATTTAGCACTTGTTCTGAAAAGATGCCAAGAGACCAACCTAGTTTTAAACTGGGAAAAATGTCATTTCATGGTGACTGAAGGAATTGTCCTTGGGCATAAAATTTCAAATAAGGGAATAGAGGTGGATCAAGCTAAAGTGGAAGTAATTGAAAAATTACCACCACCTGCCAATGTAAAGGCAATCAGAAGCTTTCTGGGGCATACAGGATTCTATAGGAGGTTCATAAAGGATTTTTCAAAAATTGCAAAACCTCTAAGCAACCCGCTAGCTGCTGACACGCCATTTGTGTTTGAAGCGTTTGAGACCCTGAAAGCCAAGCTGGTCACAGTACCAGTCATCTCTGCACTTGATTGGACATTACCATTCGAATTAATGTGTGATGCCAGTGACCATGCCATTGGTGCAGTGTTGGGACAAAGGCATAACAAGCTTCTGCACGTTATTTACTATGCCAGTCATGTTCTAAATGACGCACAGAAGAATTACACAACCACAGAAAAGGAGTTACTTACAATGGTTTATGCCATTGACAAGTTTTGATCCTATTTAGTAGGTTCAAAAGTGATTGTGTATACTGATCATGCTGCTCTTAAATACCTACTCACAAAGCAGGATTCAAAACCCAGGCTCATAAGATGGGTGTTGCTTCTGCAAGAGTTTGATATAGAAATAAGAGACAGAAAAGGGATAGAGAACCAGGTAGCTGATCACCTGTCCCGGATAGAACCTGTAGCAGGGGTGTCCCACCCTCCTACTGAGATCTCTGAAACCTTTCCGGATGAGCAACTCTTCGCCATTCAGAAAGCACCATGGTTTGTAAACAGGAAAAGGAAGAAGCATGAAAGGCTTCTCTCAATACAGAGTCAAATAAAACCCCCACATTCAAACTCTAAGTTTGGTGTTGGAAGGCCACAACCAAACTCTAAGTTTGGTGTTAACAGGCCATCATCATGCTCTGAGTATCTGTGAGGCTCCATGAAAGCCCACTGTCAAGCTGCTGACATTAAAGAAGCGCTTGTTAGGAGGCAACCCAATTTTACTTATCTATGTTAATTTCTATTTTCCATTGTTATTTTATGTTTTCTGTAGGTTGATGATCATGTGAAGTCACAAAAACAATTGAAAAAGCAAAAACAAAATGAAAAATAGAATGAAAAATAGCACACCCTGGAGGAGAAGCCTACTGGCATTTAAACGCCAGTAAAGGCAGCAGAATGGGTGTTAAACGCCCAGTCTAGCACTATTCTGGGCGTTTAACGCCAGAAATGGGCACCAGACTGGCGTTTAACACCAGAAAAGGGCAAAAAGCTGGCGTTAAACGCCAGAAATGGGCAGCAACCTAGCGTTTAACGCCAGGATTGGCAGCAAAGGGCGTTTTGCAATCCTAATTGGTGCAGGGATGGGAAATCCTTGACACCTCAGGATCTGTGGACCCCACAGGATCCCCACCAACCTCAACTCACTCTCTCACTTCTTCACACCTTTTCATAATACTCTTCCCCAAATAACCTCCACCAATCACCTCCATTACTCCTCCAAAACCATCATACAAACCACCTACACCCACCCACTCAAATTCAAACCATCACTCCTTCCTTTTCCATATCATAACCACCTAAAACCCCCTTGGCCGAATAATTCACACACCTCCATCTCATCTATCTCTTCTTCTTCTCCTCCTTTCTTTATTCTTTTGCTCGAGGACGAGCAAACCTTTTAAGTTTGGTGTGGAAAAGCTCAGCTTTTTTTATTTTTCCATAACCATTTATGGCACCTAAGGCCGGAGAAACCTCTAGAAAGAGGAATGGAAAGGCAATTGCTTCCACCTTCGAGTCATGAGAGATGGAGAGATTCATCTCAAAGGTCTATCAAGACCACTTCTATGAAGTTATGGCCAAGACTCCTCTTTGAAGAGGACAAGCCCATCACTAAGAAAAGGATGGAGCAAACAAGAGAGCCCACTCATGGACCTCAACAAGAGCATGAGGAAAATCATCTTCATGAAAACCCTGAGATTCCTCAAGGGATGCATTTTCCTCCACAAAACTATTGGGAGCAAATTAACTCCTCCCTAGGAGAATTAAGTTCCAATAGGGGACAACTATGGGTGGAGCACCAAGAGCATTCCATCCTCCTTCATGAAATTAGAGAAGATCAAAGAGTCATGAGAGAGGAGCAACAAAGGCAAGGAAGAGACATTGAGGAGCTCAAGCACTCCATAAGATCTTCAAGAGGAAGAACTAGCCGCCATCACTAAGGTGGACCCGTTCTTTAATCTCCTTATTTTTTATCTTCTGTTTTTCGAATTTTTATGCTTTATGTTTATCTATGTTTGTGTCTTTATTACATGATCACTAGTGTCTTAGTGTCTATGCCTTAAAGTTATGAAAATGAATCCATCACCTCTCTTAAATGAAAAATGTTTTTAATTGAAAAAGAAAAAGAAGTGTATGAATTTTGAATTTTAAAACAGATTAATTATTTTGATGTGGTGGCAATACTTTTATTTTTCTGAATGAATGCTTGAACAGTGCATATTTTTGAATTTGTTGATTCATGAATGTTAAAATTATTGGCTCTTGAAAGAATGATGGAAAAGGAGAAATGTTATTTGATAATCTGAAAAATCATAAAATTGATTCTTGAAGCAATAAAAAGCAGTGAAAAGCTTGCAAAAAAAAAAAGAGAAAGCGAAAAAAAGAAAAAGAAAAAGAGAAGAAAAAGAAAAAGCAAGCAGAAAAAGCCAATAACCCTTTAAACCAAAAGGCAAGGGTAAAATAAAAAGGATCCAAGGCTTTGAGCATCAGTGGATAGGAGGGCTCACAGGAATAAAATCCTGGCCTAAGCGGCTAAACCAAGCTGTCCCTAACGATGTGCTTGTGGCGTGAAGGTGTCAAGTGAAAACTTGAGACTGAGCGGTTAAAGTCGTGGTCCAAAACCAAAAAGAGTGTGCTTAAGAGCTCTGGACACCTCTAATTGGGGACTCTAGCAAAGCTGAGTCACAATCTGAAAAGGTTCACCCAGTTATGTGTCTGTGGCATTTATGTATCTGGTGGTAATGCTGGAAAACAAAATGCTTTGGGTCACAGCCAAGACTCATAAAGTAGCTGTGTTCAAGAATCAACATACTTAACTAGGAGAATCAATAACACTATCTGGATTCTGAGTTCCTATAGAAGCCAATCATTCTAAACTTCAAAGGATAAAGTGAGATGCCAAAACTGTTCAGAGGCAAAAAGCTGAAAGCCCCACTCATCTAATTAATATTGATCTTCATATATTTTTTGGAATTCATTGTATATTCTCTTCTTTTTATCCTATTTGATTTTCAGTTGCTTGGGGACAAGCAACAATTTAAGTTTGGTGTTGTGATGAGCAGATAATTTATACGCTTTTTGGCACTGTTTTTAGTATGTTTTTAGTATATTTTAGTTAGTTTTTATTATATTTTTATTAGTTTTTATTTAAAATTCAATTTTCTGGACTTTACTATGAGTTTGTGTGTTTTTCTGTGATTTTAGGTATTTTCTGGCTGAAATTGAGGGACCTGAGCAAAAATCTGATTCAGATGCTGAAAAAGGACTGCAGATGCTGTTGGATTCTGACCTCCATGCACTCGAAGTAGATTTTCTAGAGCTAAAGAAGCCCAATTGGCACGCTGTAAATTGCGTTGGAAAGTAGACATCCTGGGCTTTCCAGAAATATATAATAGTTTATACTTTGCCCAAGATTTGATGGCCCAAACCGGCGTTCCAAGTCAGCTAAAGAATTCTGGCGTTTAACGCCAGAACTGGCATAAAAGCTGGAGTTAAACGCCCAAACTGGCACAAAAGCTGGCGTTTAACTCCAAGAAAAGTCTCTACAAATGAAACCTTCAATGCTCAGCCCAAGCACACACCAAATGGGCCCCGGAAGTTGATTTTTACACTAAACACCCTAGCTTACTCATTTTTTGTAACCCTGGGTCACTAGTTTACTATAAAAACTACTTTTAGTGATTCATCTTGTACCTCATGACATTCTACACATTTTATATTGTATCTTCTATGGCATGAGTCTCTAAACCCCATTGTTGGGGGTGAGGAGCTCTGCTGTTCTTCATGAATTAATGCAATTACTACTGTTTTCCATTCTATCACGCCTGCGCCTATTCTAAGATATTCATTCGCACTTCAACCTGATGAATGTGATGATCCGTGACACTCATCATTATTCTCACCTATGAACACGTGCCTGACAACCACCTCCGTTCTACCTTAGATTGAATGCATATCTCTTAGCCTCATGATTCAGATCAGGGTCTTCGTGGTATAAGTTAGAATTATTGGCGGCCATTCCTGAGATCCAGAACGTCTAAACCTTGTCTGTGGTATTCTGAGTTGGATCTGGGAAGGGATGACTGTGACGAGCTTCAAACTCGCGAGTGTTGGGCGTAGTGACAGATGCAAAAGGATCAATGGATCCTATTCCGACATGATCGAGAACCGACAGATGATTAGCCGTGCGGTGACAGCGCATTTGGAACATTTTCACTGAGAGGACGGGAAGTAGCCATTGACAATGGTGATGCCCAACTTAAAGCTTGCCATGGAAGGAGCTTTGCGTGCATGAAGAAGAAGATAGTAGGAAAGCAGAGATTCAGAAGACAAAGCATCTCCAAAGCCTCAACCTGTTCTTTATTACTGCATAACAAGTATTTATTTCATGATTTTTTACTTTTCACAATTAAATCTGAGAAATATTGATATCCTGACTAAGAGTTACAAGATAACCATAGCTTGCTTCAAGCCGACAATCTCCGTGGGATCGACCCTTACTCACGTAAGGTATTACTTGGACGACCCAGTGCACTTGCTAGTTAGTTGTTCAGAGTTGCAAAAGTGTGATTGTAATTTTGTGCACCAAGCAGATATCATTTACCCATCTCAGATAGTGAATGGGTCAGTCCAGTACAAGTGGTGCCCAAGAAATCTGGAGTCACAATAGTAAAGAATGAGCATAGAGAGCTCCTGACAACTAGAGTACAGAATTCATGGAGGGTTTGCATTGACTATAGACGTCCCAACCAAGCTACTCACAAGGATCATTACCCTTTGCCATTTATTGATCAGATGCTCGATCGCCTGTCAGGTAAATCTCATTATTCCTTTTTAGATGGTTATACAGGCTACTTTCAAATTCATATAGCTCCTGAGGATCAGGAGAAGACCACTTTTACATGTCCCTTTGGAACGTATGCTTATAAAAGAATGCCTTTTGGTTTATGTAATGCACCTGCTACTTTCCAAAGATGCATGATGAGTATCTTTTTAGATCTCATTGAGAACTGTATGGAAGTATTTATGGATGATTTTAGCGTATATGGTGATTCATTTGACCTTTGCTTGGATAGTTTAGCTAGAGTATTAGAAAGATGCGTTAATTCAAACCTTGTATTGAATTTTGAAAAATGTCATTTTATGGTAAAACAAGGGATTGTTCTAGGAAATGTTGTCTCTAAAACTCGTATTTCAGTAGATCCAGCAAAGGTGGATGTCATTTCTAGTTTACCTTACCCCTCCTCCGTGAGGGAAGTTCGTTCGTTCCTAGGCCATGTAGGTTTTTACAGGAGATTCATTAAGAACTTCAGTAAGGTAGCATTACCTTTATCCAGACTACTGCAGAAAGATATTGAGTTCGAGTTCAGCGAGGATTGCATGAAAGCATTTGATAAGCTGAAAATCACTCTGAATCAAGCTCCAATTGTGAGAAGACTAGACTGGAGCCATCAATTTGAAATTATGTGTGATGCCTCCAACCATGCAGTAGGAGCGGCACTGGCTCGGCGCAAAGGTAAGGATCCTTTCGTAATTGCTTATGCATCTAAAACCTTAGATGCTGCTCAGTCTAATTACATACTACCAAAAAAGAGCTTCTTGCTATTGTTTTTGTTCTGGATAAATTCCGAGCTTATTTACTTGGTACTAAGGTAGTAGTGTACTCAGACCATGCAGCTCTAAAATATTTATTAGATAAAAAGAAGTCCAAACCAAGGTTAATACGTTGGATACTGCTGCCGCAAGAATTTGATTTAGAAATTAAGGATAGGAGTGGTAACCAGAATTTAGTGGCAGACCACTTGAGTCGCATTGAGCACATTAAGGATGACTCCACTCATATAAATGATGCTTTCCCATTTCATAGCTTGCAAGTATCTGAAGTAGTTCCTTGGTATGCACCTGTAGCTAATTATCTAGTTAGTCATACTTTCCCTCCCAATTTTACTAAACATCAAAGGGACAAGCTGAAAAGTGAATCTAAATATTATATATGGGATGACCCATATCTATGGAGGTGTGGTGCTGACCAGGTAATTAGAAAATGTGTACCCCAATCAGAATTTCAGTCCATCTTAGAGGCATGCCACTCTTCTGAGAGTGGAGGACAGTTTGGCCCTCAAAGAATAGCTAGAAAAATCTTAGACTGTGGATTCTGGTGGCCTACTCTTTTTAAGGATGCTGCTGAATTTTGTAAATCTTGTTCCCCATGCCAAAGATTTGGTAATATATCCAAGAGGGATGAGATGCCTCAACATATTATGCTTTTCTGTGAAATTTTTTATGTTTGGGGCATTGACTTCATGGGTCTATTTCCAAACTCTAATGGTTACCTTTATATACTATTAGCTGTAGATTACGTTTCTAAATGGGTGGAAGCGATTCCTACCCATACTGATGATGCTAACACTGTTGTTTCCTTTGTTAGAAATCATATTATCTGTCGTTTTGGATCACCATGAGCAATTGTGAGCGATCAAGGCACTCACTTTTGTAATAGGAGACTAACAGGATTACTGAAAAAGCATGGGATAGTTCACAAAGTCGCAACAGCTTATCATCCTCAGAACAATGGACAAGCAGAAGTGTCTAACAGAGAAATTAAACGCATTTTAGAGAAGATAGTAAAGCCTCATAGGAAAGACTGGAGTGCCAGGCTACAAGATGTACTCTGGGCATATAGAACAGCATACAAGACACCCATTGGGATGAGCCCCTTCCGCTTGGTATACGGAAAGGCTTGCCACCTTCCAGTAGAGGAGGAACACAAGGCTTTCTAGGCTGTAAGGGAATGCAATATGAATTTTGAAGAATATGGTGCTGAAAGAAAGCTGCAACTAGCAGAATTGGAGAATCTTCGCCTAGAAGCATATGACAATTCCAGGCGATACAAAGAGAAGATGAAGGCTGTCCATGACAAGCACATAAAAAGGAGAGAGTTCAGACCAGGGGAGTTAGTTCTTCATTATAACTCCAGACTAAGGCTTATGCCAGGCAAACTAAGATCAAGATGGGAAGGTCCCTACAGAGTAGAAAAGGCAGAGCCATACGGAGTTTTTCACCTGCGTCATCCTTTTAGCTCCAAATTTCTAAAGGTCAATGGACATCGCCTGAAGCTTTATCATGGTGAAAAGATGAGGATCACAAAGAACTAGAGGTTTTCCTCTTGGAAGACCCACCAACAGAAGCAGAATGAGCCTGAAGACGTCCAACTTACGGACGTAAAAGCAAAGTGCTAGGTGGGAGACAATCCACCATGGTATTATCGTTCAGTTTTAGTCTTAGTTTATTTTTACTTTATTCTATTTTGTTTTTGCTAATAACACTTCTCATAACCTCTGCATATAGCTGCATATATCTTGCATTTGCATTTGCATTCTACATATATTAAAAAAAAAGAGCACGCGACGCGCAAGCATCGCTGACGCGTCCGCGTCATAGGTGCTCTTGTCTTGACATGAGAAGAAAAGAAGCAGAGAGTCATGCAAAAGCGTGACTGGAGGCGTGCCTTAGGCACAAGCATGCCCATGCAAACGCATCCATCACGCGTCCGCGTCATTTGAAAAATTCACCTCCCACGCGTGCGCGTCACCCATGCGAACGCGTGGCCTTGCAAAATCGACCCAAAGAGGTGTATGGCAGAGAGTTATGATGGCGCTGGACTGGAATGATGCTGGAAGCACTGATGCCAGGGCATTTTGGCCAGTTTTACTGACCTTTTTTTTACTATTTCAGGGTAGTTTCATGCATTTTCTTAGTAAATAAGCAAGTTTTGGGTGAATATACACTTACATATTGATTCAAGCAAACATTGTGAACTCTACATGATTTCATGAGAATTTTGCTTGAATTAAATGATAAAATGGATGATGCATGATCTCATGACTTGAAACAAAGCTTTGATGCACCTTGTTTGTTTGATTTCAGGACAAAGGAAGCAAAGAAGAGCCACGTTAGCAGCCACAATAGCTTCACTAACGTGACCACTAACGTGGAATGGGAGCGAGCTTGCAACGTTAGTGCTAAAGTTACCACCAATAACGCCTTCGAAAGCCATCATAACACACGTTAGTTGCCACGTTAGTTACACTAACGTGGGAACTAACATGGAAGAAAAGGGGAGCTCTAATGTTAGTGGTAAAAGTGAATACTACTAACGTTCCAAAAAGGCCACACTAAGCCACGTTAAGAGTCACGTTAACCCAATTAACATGAACTCTAACGTGGAGTAAAGAGGAAGTCGCAAGCGTTAGTGACACTCACCTTTGTCACTAACGCTAGACCAAGCCTAGATTGCCTACGTTAGTGGTCACGTTAAGACCCTTAACGTGAAGGGTAACGTGGAGCAATGAATGATAGGCCAACATTAGTAACACTCACCTTTGTCACTAACTTTGGAGATGGCTGACGTGGCGGAAATTGGCTAATTAAGAATTGATATAAGTTGTGCATTGCAAGTATAGTTCTTAACCAACCAGAAATCCGCTTATCAATTCAGAAGGGTTGTCACAAAAATTAAAATTAAAATACTGGGAGTATGAATCCCAGGTCGTCTCCCAACGAGTTGCAGAAAGGTGTGCTATTTTATTAATCAGATAATTTCAAAAAGAGTTTGAGTTGAATAAACAGGAAATTAAATTGGGGAAATTAAGTAATTTAAATAAAGGCCTTGACTGGGAGTAGATTAGTTGGAAGCCCTATTCTTGTTGCAGTACTCTCAAGATTAATTGATAATTGAAGGTTGTTCTGTTTATTTATCCCTTACTAGGTAAGGGAAAGTCAAACAAGTTCGAATGATGTTTCTACTCACAAGTCCCAATCCGCTTACTTGGAAGGACTGGCGTTAGTGACTAGAGAGCAATCCAACAATAAACCCAATTACAATTTCTCTTTTGAGCATTCCAACTCAAGGGTTCCTTTCAATCAACTCCCCATCAAGTTGGGGAACTACTCGCTCATTGTGAATGTAGAACTCATAACATAGGAAGGGGAATTAAAGAAAGACATGATAAATAAAACTCAAAGGAATCAATTAAAAATAAAAGTAACTCTTATATTAATAAATTCTAAAATAATCCAATAGTAAAATTGAGTAAATTAAAGGACATGGAAGAGTAAAGCCAAGTAAAGAAAACGAATTAGAATGATGAAGTCTTGATGAGGTAATAACTCTTCTCAATATCCAAATGCAAAGAGCAATAGAAATAAAAATCCTAAGAACTATGAATGTGTAGAGAGAAAACCTAGAGGAGGAGTAAAACTAGATGTAAAAACTAAAACTATGTAGAATGAATGTTATTTTTGGTTTCTGCATGTCCTCTGGCTCTAGTCTGCTTTTCCGGGCCGAAAACTGGGTCAAAACAGGGCCCAAAATCGCCCCCAGCGAATTCTGCAGATTATGCAGATTGCGCATTCATGCGGACGCGTCATGCGGCGTTTTGCTTTGCCACGCGGGTGCGTCGTCCACGCCTCCGTTTCCTTCGAACGTTTTTACCTTCCTTGTGTTCTTTAATTCCTCTACTGGTCGCTCTTCACTGCGCCGGCGTACCGAGTGCGCTGGCGCGCCTAACCTTATCGTGTTCACTG
>NC_029788.2:51564531-51589474 GCF_000816755.2 Arachis ipaensis
ATTAAACACATTATAAACCATAAAATAGTGGTTTATCAACCTTCCCACACTTAAACATTAGCATGTCCTCATGCTTAGTTGAAGGAGATAAAATAAATGAGTAGGAACATGTAAAAACTCATGCAATGTAATGCAACCTATATATGTAAATGCAACTATATGATTTTTGTCCACTTGATCGATAGCAAATAAGCTCTTCAAAACAATTACAAATAAAATTCCACTAATTCAATTCTTATACAGTAAGAACAGATAAAAATGCAAGAAGGTAGCTCATGAAAGCAGGGGACATAGAATTTTAAGCATTGAACCCTCACTGATGATGTATGTACACTCTAATCTCTCTAGTGTATAGGGCAATCACTCTATCCTTCTCTAATCATGCTCTCTAATTTTTGTTTTTCTCCTAACCAATCAACAACATTTAATATACCAATGCAAACATTATGAGGTCTTTTCAAGGTTGTAATGGGGCCAAGGTAATGGTAAAGATACACATATGGCTAAGTAAGCTTATAAAATAAATCTTTAATTAACCCAAGCTTTAACATAACCTATATATATAATCTATATAACTTTAGAATTCATACCTTGCTACCCAGAATTTTCCTTTCACATTCCATACTCATGTATCAACTTTTATTTTAATTTTATCATACATGCATTGATCTTTGAGTTCTTAACTTTACATTGGGGTAATTTTGTCCCCTTATTTATTTACTTATTTATTGAATATTTTCTTTTTTTTTTAATAAGCATAAAAACAAACATAGCTTATCAATGAACATAGATTTTTAATTCTTATAGTTTCACAAGAGTAGGTATCTAAATTTCCATTATATTATCATGACACATTCCCTTATTATTTTTTGTTCCACAATTTTCCATACTTAATTAGCACACACAATTCTATCTTAAGCTAACCAAAGATTCAATTTAGGATATATAATTGTTTTTCTGCTTAAGGCTAGTAATGTGGTAAAATATAGAACAAATGGGATTTAAAGGCTCAAAGTGGCTAACAAAGGTAATTGAAAGGGTAGGCTTAATTTGGATAAGTGAGCTAAACAATTAATGGCCTCAATCATATGCAAACATATAAATATAATAAATATTGGACATATAGGATGAAACAAAATATAGATTACAATCATAGAGAAGTAAACACACAAGAATAAAATAATTATGGTTAAATAATGTAACCATGCATATAGGCTCAAATCTCACAGGTTGTGTGTTCTTTAGCTCAAAAATCATGTTCTAAATACAACTTCAAGCAAATTTAACATAAAAATTTTAATTAAAATTAGTGAAATTTTGTTCCAAAAATAGAGTCTTAGAAGAAACTTATTGTCTTTTCAATCAAGTAGAACATGCATGCAACTAATCTATTACTATGCAATTTATCCTATTCTATGAAAGAAAAACTAACTAAATATCCTAATTTATTGGTGTTTAGGGAAGAGAAATTACCTCCGAAAGTCAGGTACTGACCGACCTCCCCACACTTAAGGCTTTGCACCGTCCTCGGTGCCATCTGTCAGGAACAGGGATGGGCTGGTAGTAGTATCTCCACAGTTGGGACCATCATGGCTCCCTGTGCTGGTAAAAGAAGTGGAGTCCGGAGTGTCTGAATCCTTGAATTTTCCCATGATCAGCTCCTTGAGGTATGTGAATCGGCGCTTGTTATGACGCTCTCTCATCTTAGCTTTGTGTTCCTGCCGATCTAACCTTTCGAGTATCTGATGGAGTAGTTGGTATGTGATAGGTGCTTGTGGTGTTGAAGGAGAAATGTCTGCAGCCGATTCAATAGGCTGGCTTGTAGTGGCTGCTGAGGGTCTGATATATTTCCCATTAGGGACATATTGATCATCCCGTGGAAGTATGGCTTTGGTGTCTCTAGCTCTGAAGGAGACTCCGGCTGCAGAGACGAGATCTGAGACCAAGGCGGGGAAAGGTAAGTTGCCCGCAATTTGTACGTGTCCCATGCCATTCTGGATGTGTCTTTGTAGGTTCAGAGGTTGGTCTGTAAGGATGCACCATAGTAGAACGGCCATGTCCGCAGTGAAGGAGGACTCATGAGTGCTCGGAAAGACGTAATGGAACATGATCTGTGCCCATACGCGAGCCTCCAAGGTAAGTGCTGAAGCCGAAATTCCCTTAGGGCGGGTACGATGGTATCCGTAGATCCATCGGCTGCCAGATAGTGCGATAACCCTGAGAACGGCGTCCCAGTCAAATTGGTACATCTGGCGCTTGAGTGCGGCTTCTTGAAAGGCGTCCAAACCTTCTGGAATAGGGGGAAGACCTAGATCTTTTTGAATGGCCTCTTCTGTAATGGGGACTTGCTTCTGACGGACAAAGACAGACTGCAGGGTTGGCAGGTGGAAGTTGGAGTAGAACTCGACTACCCAAGAAAGATTGACCTGCCTCGGCTGTCTCTGTAGGAAACCTCATTGTCTTTGTGCAATTTGCGGCTCAACAAAGGTAGCAATATTGGGCGGGAGGATAAGAAGGTATTCGTTGTTGTAGCTCCTTTCTGCCAGGATGGGGAACATCTGCTCACAGTAGCAATTGGGAAATCGTCCAGTGTCCTTTGCTGGGAAGGCTTTTTCTTTATCATTAACCTTTATAATCCTCTTAAGTCTCTTTGTTGAGGGCTTTACTGTAGTTGAAGAACGCTCTACCACTAGTGCTCTTTTTGTTCCTCTCCTTGCTGTTGATTTGGGAGTAGCTTTCTCTTTGCCCTTCTTGATGGCCATTCTGAAAAATGGAAGAGAAAGTAAATTAAATTCAAAGAGATAGAGCAAGAAGGAGAACGGAAAAGGGTAGTTATGAATGCACAGTAAAAGGTAAATGATGTTAACACATGGTCATGACTACATGTGAAAAGTCATCAATGGAAAATAGTTAGTGCATATGATGACAAGTGAATGCAAGGTGTTTATTGGCATGCTGGCAAAGGCATCAGTAGCATAGATCAAGCATCACTTATAACAAACCATCACGTTTGTAGTGACAATTATTTTCAACGAATAAAATATAAAAGGGGTTTTGTGAAAAACGGACATTTAATGGTAGAATAGAATAACGTAGAAAAGTGCATAATGCCATATGGGCTTTTTTACAAACACATAGCATGCATGGTGAAATAATGTATGGAAAGTATTAAATTGAACATGCAAGCAACCCTTGAAAAAGTAATATATAATTGCCAAACAAATTTAGAACAATCCACAAGCATATAATGAGAAATAATAACTCAAATAAATTTCTAACACCAAGTAAAAAGGAAAAAAAAAAGAAAGAAAAAGAAAATATGAATAATGAAAGTAAAAAGAAAAGAAAAGAAGATAACAGATAAAAAAGAAGAAAAATAGAAAAGTAAGGAGAGAAGAAGAAAAGAAACCTTGTTAATGGAGGTGAGAGAGAGAGAGAGAGAGAGTGGAAAGTGAGAAAAAAGGAAGAAGGAAGAAGGGAGGAGGAAGAAATAAGGAGGGAAAAGAAAAAATAGGATTTGAGGATAAAAAGATAAGATAAGTGGCAAATCAGGGGAGCTGTGCGGCGCAATCGACGCGGTTGCATGGGGCACGCGGTCGCGCGATTTGTGCTTATAATAATTGACGTGGTCACGTCGGTCACGCGGTCGCGTGACCCGTTTTATACTACTGGCGCGAGGGCAGCCTCGCACTCACACAACTCTCTGTTCAAAATCATTAATTGCCAAATATTGGGTGACGCGATCGCGTGGGGCATGGGATTGCGTGAGTGGCCATTAGAAGGATATGACGTGGTCACGTCAGTCACGCGGCCGCATGGAAAGGATTGTGCGTTCAGCACCAATCCAGCACCACTCTAGCACAACTTTCGGTCGTGCACCCTTTTGACATCGAATTCTAGGGCACGGGGCCGCGTGGATCACGCGGTCGCGTGGGAGGCCAATGTTCCCATGTGACGCGGACGCGGTCGCGTGGGGCAATTTGTGCCATTGGCACGCCTCCAGCCACGCTCTTGCGTGACTCTCTATTCAATTTATTAATTCCTCCTATCTCCTGCGACGCGGACGCGTCAATGAGGCGGTCGCGTCGCGTAAATTTTTTTTTTAAATAAAAGTATGTAAATGCAGATGCACGAAATGTACTAATAAAGAGAAGAGTTATTAAATAGAAAAACTAAAAATAAAGAAAAGAACGATCATACCATGGTGGGTTGTCTCCCACCTAGCACTTTGCTTTGACGTCCGTAATTTGGATGCTCCATTAGCTCAATCTTCGGCTATGTGAGGATCTTCCAAGAGGAAGATCTCGAACTCCTTGTTTTTTTTCAACTGCTCGCCATGGTACAGCTTTAAACGATGTCCATTGACTTTGATGAGTTCAGAGCTTAAAGGATGGCTTAGGTGATAAACTCTGTATGGTTCGGCCTTCTCTACTCTGTACGGACCATCCCATCTTGATCTCAACTTTCCTGGCATTAGTCTCAGTCGAGATTTGTAAAGGAGGACTAAGTCCCCAGGTTGGAACTCTTTTCTCTTAATGTGTTGATCATGTACAGCCTTCATCTTCTCCTTGTATAGTCTAGAGTTCTCATAAGCTTCTAGGCGAAGGCTTTCCAATTCTTGCAGTTGCAATTTCCATTATGTGGTTTCTCACAAAGGAAACAACAGTGTTAGCATCATCAGTGCGGGTAGGAATTGCTTCCACCCATTTGGAAACGTAATCCATAGCTAACAATAAATAAAAATAACCATTAGAATTTGGAAATGGACCCATGAAGTCAATGCAGCAGACGTAAAAAATTTCACAGAAAAGCATAATTTGTTGAGGTATCTCATCCCTCCTGGATATATTACCAAATTTTTGGCATGGGAAACAAGATCTACAAAATTCAGCAGCGTCTCTAAAAAGTGTAGGCCACCAAAATCCACAGTCTAAGATTTTTCTAGCTGTTCTTTGAGGGCCAAAATGTCCTCCACTCTCAGATTAGTGACAGGCCTCTAAGATAGACTGAAATTCTGATTGAGGCACACACCGTCTAATTACCTAGTCAGTGCCACATCTCCATAAATATGGGTCATCCCATATATAATATTTAGACTCGCTTTTCAGGTTGTCTCTTTGATGCTTAGAAAAGTTTGGAGGAAAGGTGCGGCTAACTAGATAATTAGCTACAGGTGCATACCAAGGGATTTCCTTAGATACTGCTTGCAGGTTATCAAATGGGAAATTATCAGCTATAGGAGTGGGGTCATTTGTAATGTGCTCGAGGCGACTCAAATGGTCTGCCACTAAATTCTGGTTACCACTCCTATCCTTAATTTCTAAATCAAATTCTTGTAATAGCAGCATCCAACGTATAAGCCTTGGTTTGGACTCCTTTTTAGCTAATAGATACTTTATAGCTGCGTGGTCCGAGTACATTACTACCTTCGTTCCAAGTAAATAGGCTCGGAATTTATCCAGAGCAAAAACAATAGCAAGAAGCTCTTTCTCAGTAGTAGTGTAATTGGACTGTGCGGCATCTAGAGTTTTAGACGCATAAGCAATAATAAAAGGATCCTTACCTTCACGCTGAGCCAGTGCTGCTCCTACTCCATGGTTGGAAGCGTCACACATTATTTCGAATGGCTGGCTCTAGTCTGGTCCTCTCACAATTGGAGCTTGAGTCAGGGCGGTCTTCAGCTTATCAAACGCTTGTTTGCAATCTTCACTGAACTCGAACTCAATATCCTTCTGCAGTAGTCTGGATAAGGGAAGTGCTACCTTACTAAAGTTCTTAATGAATCTCTTGTAAAAACCTGCATGGCCAAGGAACGAACGGACTTCCCTCACAGAAGAGGGGTAAGGTAAACTAGAAATAACATCCACCTTTGCTGGATCTACAGAAATGCCAGTATTAGATATAACATGTCCTAGTACAATCCCTTGTTTAACCATAAAGTGACATTTTTCAAAATTTAATACAAGGTTTGTATTAACACATCTATCTAATACTCTAGATAATCCATCTAAGCAAAGGCTAAAGGAATCGCCATAAACACTAAAATCATCCATAAAATTTTCCATACAGTCCTCAATAAGATCAGAGAAAATACTCATCATGCACCTTTGGAAGGTAGCTGGTGCATTGCACAAGCCAAACGGCATTCTCTTATAGGCATAAGTCCCAAAAGGACATGTAAAAGTAGTCTTTTCCTGATCCTCAGGAGCTATATGAATTTGGAAATAACCTATGTAACCATCTAAAAAACAATAATGTTATTTACCTGACAGGCGATCCAGCATTTGATCAATGAATGGAAGAGGATAGTAATCCTTACAGGCGTCTGTAGTCAATGCAGACCCTCCAAGCGTTCTGTACTCTGGTTGCTATGAGTTCTCCATGCTCATTCTTCACTGTAGTGACTCCAGACTTCTTTGGCACTACTTGTACTGGGCTTACCCATTCACTGTTTGAGATGGGATAGATGATATCTGCCTCTAGTAGTCTGGTCACTTCCTTCTTGACAACCTCTAAGATAGTGGGGTTCAGTCTTCTCTGGGGTTGACGAACGGTCCTTGCTCCCTCTTCTAAAAATATTCTATGCTCACATACTTGAGGGTTGATGCCTACTATATCCGCCAAAATCCACCCAATTGCCTTTTTGTGCCTCCTCAGCACACTAAGTAACTGCTCTTCCTGTTGAGAAGTGAGTTCCCTTGCAATGATAACTGGACACTTTTGCTTGTCCTCAAGGTACGCATATTTGAGATGTGGAGGAAGGGGTATTAATTCCAACTTCTGGTCATGGTCAGGCTCTGGATTGTCTGAAGCTGGTGACAATGGCAAAGTGCCCTCATTGTCATTCAAGAGTGTCCCCACACTCGGACCTTGTCCTGTGTGCTTCTCCTCTAACTCCTCCTGGTGAACTTCAGCTACAGTTTCGTCGATGATGTCACACTGAAAGATAGAATGATCTTCTGTAGGATGCTTCATAACTCCATTCAGATTGAAACTTACTAATCGGCCATCTATTTCAAAAGAGTATGTTCCTGAAAAAGCATCCAAATTGAACTTTGTTGTCTTCAGCAAAGGTCTTCCAAGTAGGATTGATGATGACTTCTCTGAGTCATTTTGGGGCATCTCCAGAATATAAAAATTAGTGGGGAATGTAAGTCCCTTAATACCCACTAATACATCTTCAGTAACTCCAACCACTGTAATAATGCTTTTATCTGCTA
The DNA here is from genome assembly GCF_000816755.2 of Arachis ipaensis. NCBI lineage: Eukaryota > Viridiplantae > Streptophyta > Magnoliopsida > Fabales > Fabaceae > Arachis > Arachis ipaensis. Next base: position 51,571,752 of record NC_029788.2, read on the forward strand.
ACACAAAACGAGCTGCCAACCTTTTTAAGGGAGGGAGCGTCAAAATATCATATATAGACAAAGGCATTATACTCACACATGCTCCTAAATAACACATGCAATCAAAAATTATCACACCACTAATAGTACAATTAACCATACAAGGACCTGGGTCACTATACTTTTTAGGTAAACCTCCTATTAAAGCAGATATGGAACTACCTAAAGGAATAGTTTCTAATTCATTAATTTTGTCTTTATGTATACATAAATCTTTTAGAAACTTTGCATATTTAGGTTCCTGTTGAATAACATCAAAAAGAGGAACAGTTACCTCAACCTTTTTGAATATCTCTACCATTTTGGGATCAGGTTCCAGCTGCTTCCTGGGCTTCCTTGCAAGTTGTGGAAATGGAATAGGAGTGGTGTCTTCTGCAGTATCTGCGCCCTGTGGTGCTTCCTCCTGTGGTTGAACTTCTTCTTTTTTAGCTATGTCCTGTATGTCCTCTTCTTCTTCAACATCTTCTATTTCCACTACCTCTTCAGCTGAGGCGTGTTCTGGTGGGCTTGGCTCCTCCTGATTCCTCTCCTGCAGTGTGGTTTCGGACCTTAGGGTGATGGCATTAATGCCACCCTTGGGATTGGGTAATGGTTGAGAGAGAATTCCACTAGAGCTCAAAGGCTGGTTATTGGAGTTATTCATTGATCCAATCTGTGAGACAAGAGCTTGCAAAGTAGCGTTCAGACCATTTAGAGTGGCATTAATGTTATTTTCCATGGTCTGTTGTCTCCGATCAATGGATTGTAGTAAATCATCATTAGAAGATGAGGAAGGATAAGTAATTTGAGAGGTCTGCTGTTGGGTATTCTGTGGTCTTTGGGATTGTCTCAGGTAAGGTGCTCTGTAAGGCTGGTTCTGATTCTGCTGCCTGTTGTTGTTATTATTCCACCTGTGATTTCCCTGATTGTCTCTGCCTACTCTGTTGTTGTTGTTGTCCCTCCAATTCTGGTTAGAATTGTCCTGCCATCCATGGTTGTAATTGCCACCTTGATTATACCCTTGGTTGGGGCGGTCATAGAAGTTATGAGTGGTTGCCACGGTGTTGTCTTCCTGCTGGAGCTGCGGACATTCATCAGTATAGTGGCTATAATCAGTATAGATTCCATAAACTCTCTGTGGGACTAACTGTTGGCCTTGCTGTGGTGGAGACGGTTGACTTGCTGAACTTGTTGTTGATTCAATTGCATCTGCTTTAGCAAGTTGGTCATTTCACAGATACTCTGAGTCAGAGCAACAGTCTCTCTGCTAGAGGATACTTCTGCAACGGCTTTTGAACGGCCTTGTTTCTGCCTGTGATTCTGAGTAGATTTAGCTAAGTCGCTGATCAATTGCCATGCCTTATCAATGGTCTTGTAATTTTTCATAGACCCATTGCTTGCACTTTCCAATGTGGTCTTATCTTGGGGCCTCATGCCCTGTGTGACGTAACCGAGTAATACTATCTTGTCAATCATATGGTGGGGGCATGCTTCTAGAAGATTATTGAAGCGCTCCTAGTATTCATAGAGAGTCTCAGATTCATCCTGAACAATCATGGAAATGTCTTTCCTCAGTTTATCAGTAACTTCAGCTGGAAAGAATTTTTCCAAGAATTCTCTTCTCAATGTATCCTAGTTAGATACAGTTGCTGCGGGTTAAGTGTAGTACCACTCTCTTGCCTTCCCCTCAAGAGAAAATGGGAAAGCTTTCAGCAAAATTGAAGTTTCATCTGCACCATCACGCTTGACGGTAGAACAGGCTGCTTGAAATTCTCTCAGGTGCTTGATAGGCTCTTGAGCAGGCAAGCCATGAAACTTGGGCATCAAATTGAGCAGTGTGGTCTTTATTTCAATGTCTGTAGCCACCACTGGGTGATGCGCTTGAAATGGTTGTATTGTAAAATCAGGGGCTCCAGCCTCCTGGATAGTAACTCTCCTAGCTGCTGCCATGTTACCTGCATGTAAATCAACCAAATCAGTAGAACGGGGGCTGGTTTCTTTCTCAAGTGACGTTTCAGATCCACCCTCAGAGAGGACTAACCGAAGCCGAGCTTGCCTTATTCGTGAAATAGTTCTTTCAATCTCAGGATCGAATACTGGCAAGTTTGGATCAGGAAGTGAACGCGTCTTCTAACGAAAGAAACAAGCAGTTCATAGTAGCAAGATAAAATAAAATGCAAATAAATAAAATCTAATCAATAACTTTAGCACTCTATTGCAACTCCCCGGCAACGGCGCCAAAAATTGACGTGGCAGAAATTGGCTAATTAAGAATTGATATAAGTTGTGCGTTGCAAGTATAGTTCATAACCAACCAGAAATCCGCTTATCAATTTAGAAGGGTTGTCACAAAAATTAAAATTAAAATACTGAGAGTATGAATCCCAGGTCGTCTCCCAACGAGTTGCAGAAAGGTGTGCTATTTTATTAATCATATTATTTAAAAAAGAGTTTGAGTTGAATAAACAAGAAATTAAATTGGGGAAATTAAGTAATTTAAATAAAGGCCTTGACTGGGAGTAGATTAGTTGGAAGCCCTATTCTTGTTGCAGTACTCTCAAGATTAATTGATAATTGAAGGTAGTTCTGTTTATTTATCCCTTACTAGGTAAGGAAAAGTCAAACAAGTTGGAATGATATTTCTACTCACAAGTCCCAATCCGCTTACTTGGAAGGACTGGCGTTAGTGACTAGAGAGCAATCCAATAATAAACCCAATTACAATTTCTCTTTTGAGCATTCCAACTCAAGGGTTCCTTTCAATCAACTCTCCATCAAGTTAGGGAACTACTCACTCATTGTGAATGTAGAACTCATAACATAGGAAGGGGAATTAAAGAAAGACATGATAAATAAAACTCAAAGGAATCAATTAAAAATAAAAGTAAATCTTATATTAATAAATTCTAAAATAATCCAATAGTAAAATTGAGTAAATTAAAGGACATAGAAGAGTAAAGCCAAGTAAAGAAAATGAACTAGAATGACGAAGTCTTGATGAGGTAATAACTCTTCTCAATATCCCAATGCAAAGAGCAATAGAAATAAAAATCCTAAGAACTATGAATGTGTAGAGAGAAAACCTATAGGAGGAGTAAAACTAGATCTAAGAACTAAAACTGTGTAGAATGAATGTTGTTTTTGGTTTCTGCATGTCCTTTGGTTCTAGTATGCTTTTTCGGACCAAAAACTGGGTCAAAACAGGGCCCGAAATAGCCCCCAGCGAATTCTGCAGATTATGCAGATCGCTCATGTCACGCGATCACGTCATTCATGCGGACGCGTCATGCGGCGTTTTGCTTTGCCACGCGGGCGCGTCGTCCACGCCTCCGCGTCACTTGTGCTATTCCAATCCGCGCGGTCGCGTGAGCCATGCGGCCGCGTCACTTCTCGTTGGTCATCTCCTTAATTTCTTGTGTTCCTTCCATTTTTGCAAGCTTCCTTTCCAATCTCTAACTCATTCATGCTCTATAAAGCCTGAAACACTTAACACACAGATCACGGCATCGAATGGAATAAAGGAGAATTAAAATACATAATTAAAAGTCTCTAGGAAGCAAGTTTTCAATTATGTAATAATTTTAGGAAGGAAATATAAATGCATGCTAATCATATGAATAAGTGGGTAAAGATCATGATAAAACCACACAATTAAACACATTATAAACCATAAAATAGTGGTTTATCAATGGCAAATACACCCACGCTAGTGGTCACGTTAAGGCCCTTAACGTCAGGCACTAACGTAGAAAGAAGGGGCGTTTTCAAGCGTTAGTGACAAAGGTAAGTGTCACTAACGCTCTCGAGCCTTGGCATGCCCACGTTAAGGGCCACGTTAGTTACACTAACGTGGACCATTAACGTGAAAGAGAGGGACAAAGAGCAACGTTATTGGTAAAAGTGAGTGCCAATAACGCTTGCGAAGGGCTAAGAGGCTACGTTAGTGGTTACGTTAGTACCACTTATGTTGAAGTTAACATGGATCAACTAGTTTGGAATGTTAGTGACAAAGTTATCATCACTAACGCTTTCGAACCCAAGTTTACAGTTAGCGTTAACGCCACTAACGTCCTAACTAACTTCCCATCATGCCTAACTCGCACTTTCTTTGCAAGCAAAGCTGAGCCCACTAAAGACTGTAACTGCTTCAACTAAAGATCAATGGCCCATATCCAAGACTTGAAGAGCTAACTAGAAGATCTAAAGAATAGTATATATAGGGATAGTTTTGAATTAAAATGGGGATCCGGAACTTGAGAACTACACTTTGTATATTTTACTTTCTCTGCAACTTCTAATTTAATTTTTAGAATGCATTCTTCTTTATCATTTTTCATTTCCAGAGCTATGAACAACTAAACCCCTTTTCATTGGGTTAGGGAGCTCTATTGTAATTTGATGGATTAATTATAGTTTTCATTCTTGTTCTTCTTTCTTTTCTCTTTATTTTACTATAAAGCTTTCGATCTTAATCCAATTGGTTAGTTGTCTTGAAAAAGAAACTCTCCATAATTAGATCTTCTCTGAGCCTTGGAAAAGGAATGAGGAGATCATGCTAGAATTGCTTTCTCTTGTTGGACCAAATTGGGGTTTGGATGGATAGAGTGACATATAATCCTACCAATACTTTAATTTGGAAATACATGTGGTATAATCAGTGACCATACTTCATCTATTCCCATGAGCAATTAAATCAAGGAATTGGGCAATTGTTCAAGCTTAGAGAGATTGGGTTACCAAGGAATTGGGATCCAATCATTTAAGATTGCCAAGAAGATCAATGAATGCATTGATTGAGGAAGAGATGAGAATGAACTTGATTTGGAGAATGAAACATCTCCTAAGCCCAATGAATCTCCCATTTCTGATCTTACCCATTCTCTTTATTTTCTGCTATTTACTTTTCTGATCATCTCCCCAAATCCCCATTTAAGATTCTGCAATTTACTTTATGCCATTTACATTCCGCCATTTATTTCCAGCACTTACATTTTCTGTTATTTACTTTCCCGCCATTTAACTTTCTGCAATTACTCAACTCAAATTCTGCTCAGCTCAACTAGAACATTCCTCTAATTAAAGTTGCTTGACCAATCAATCCCTGTGGGATTCGACCTCACTCTATTGAGAGTTTTTACTTGACGACAATTCGGTATACTTGCCGAAGGGAAATTTGTTGAGAGACAAGTTTCCGTGCATCATGTTTATGGCGCCGTTGCCGGAGATTGATTTTGTATCGACAATGATTAAGTTGGAGGATAACTAGATTGCGCAATTTTCTTTTGTTTTGTTTAATTCCATCTGAGTAATTTACTTTCAGTTTTAGCTATTTTCTTCCCTTTTCCCTTGCCCATCTATTGTGTTGTATTTTTTTTTTTTGTTTACAATTCAGTTCACTAACCCACTAACTGTTTGATATATTGCACCACTCAGACTAACAGCCATTCTAACAAGAGTAATTTCTTCATTCATTTTCTTTCTTACTTTTTGCTTTGTTGGTTGTATGATAGGTAGAAGAAGCAGGGCTTCAACTTCCTTTGATTCTGAACCTGAGAGGACCTTCCTTAGATTAAGGAGGGAAGCAAGAGGGAAGAGAGTCGTTGGTGCTGAGGAAGAGGAAGAGTATTTTGAAACAGACATGGAGGAGAATATGGAAAATCACCATGAAGAAGAAGCTCACAACCATGCCAGAGAAGGCCCAGTAAATCATGTTGGGTAAGAGAAAAGAGTTCTAGGCTCTTATATCAACCCAAACCCAGGAAATTGTGGAAGTAGCATCCAAAAGTCAACCATACATGCCAATAACTTTGAACTAAAGCCCCAGCTCATCACCCTCATTCAGAACAACTGTGCATTCGGAGGAAGTGCCCAAGAAGACCCCAATCAGCATCTAACCACCTTCCTAAGGATATGTGATACTGTGAAGTCTAATGGTGTTCATCCTGACACTTATAGACTGTTTCTGTTTCCCTTTTCACTCAAGGATAAGGCATCTAAATGGCTGGAATCCTTCCCGAAGGATAGTTTAACAACCTGGGAAGAGGTGATGAACAAATTCTTGGCGAGATTCTATCCTTCTCAAAGAATCAACAGGTTGAGAGCTGAGATACAAACCTTCAGGCAATAAGATGGTGAAACTCTCTATGAAGCATGGGAGAGGTTCAAAAATTCTTCTCTCTCACCTCCTCCTAATTATTTATTTATCTACTAACACTTCTCTTCTTCTTAAAAATTCGAACCTTCTCCCTCTTTCTATGTTCGAATTTCTTTTCTTCTTCTACTCACATAAAGGAACCTCTCTACTGTGGCAAAGAGGATCCCTATTATTTTCTGTTCTCTTCTTTTTCATATGAGCAGAAACAAGGATAAGAACATTCTTGTTGAAGCCGATCCTGAACCTAAAAGGACACTGAAGAGGAAGCTAAGGGAAGCTAAAGGACAACTATCTGGAGAAAATCTGACAGAATATTTCGAAAAAGAAGAAGATATGGCCGAAAATAATAACAATGCAAGGAAGATGCTTGGTGACTTTACTGCACCAAATTTCAATTCACATGGAAGAAGCATCTCAATCCGTGCCATTAGAGCAAACAATTTTGAGCTAAAGCCTCAATTAGTTTCTCTGATGCAACAGAACTACAAGTTTCATGGACTTCTATCAAAAGATCCTTTTCAGTTCTTAACTGAATTCTTGCAGATCTGTGATACTGTTAAGACCAATGGGGTTGACTCCGAGGTTTATAGGCTTATGCTTTTCCTGTTTGCTGTAAGAGACAGAGCTAGAATATGGTTAGACTCTCAACCTAAAGATAGCCTGAAGTCTTGGGATAAGCTGGTCACGGCTTTCTTAGCCAAGTTCTTTCCTCCTCAAAAGCTTAGCAAGCTTAGAGTGGATGTTCAAACCTTCAAACAGAAAGAAGGTGAATCCCTCTATGAAGCTTGGGAGAGATACAAGGAACTGACCAAAAAGTGTCCTTCTGACATGCTTTCAGAATGGACCATCCTGGATATATTCTATGATGGTCTGTCTAAATTATCTAAGATGTCATTAGACCATTCTGTAGGTGGATCCATTCACCTAAAGAACATGCCTATAGAAGCTCAGGAACTCATTGACATGGTTGCAAATAACCAGTTCATGTACACTTCTGAAAGGAATCCTATGAGTAATGGGATGCCTCAGAGGAAGGGAGTTCTTGAAATTGATGCTCTGAATGCCATATTGGCTCAGAACAAAATATTGACTCAGCAAGTCAATATGATTTCTCAGAGTCTGAATGGATTGCAAGATGCATCCAACAGTACTATAGAAACATCTTCTGAAGAAGAAGCTTATGATCCTGAGAACCCTGCAATAGCAGAGGTGAATTACATGGGTGAACTCTATGGAAACACCTATAATCAATCATGGAGAAATCATCCAAATTTCTCATGGAAGGATCAACAAAAGCCTCAACAAGGCTTTAATAATGGTGGAAGAAACAGGTTTAGCAATAGCAAGCCTTTTCCATCATCCACCCAGCAACAGACAGAGAATTCTCAACAGAATCCATCTAGCTTAGCAAATATAGTCTCTGATCTATTTTAGGCCACTTTAAGTTTCATGAATGAAACAAGGTCCTCCATTTGAAATTTGGAGGCACAAGTGGGCCAGCTGAGTAAAAGGGTCACTGAAACTCCTCCTAGTACTCTCCCAAGCAATACAGAAAAAAATCCAAAGAGAAAGTGCAAGGCCATTGATTTGACCATCATGGCCGAACCTACAAGGGAGGAGGAGGACGTGAATCCTAGTGAGGAAGACCTCCTGGGACGTTCAGTGACCAATTAGGAGTTTCCCTTTGAGGAACCAAAGGAATCTGAGACTCATCTAGAGACCATAGAGATTCTATTGAACCTCCTTCTGCCCTTCATGAGCTCTGATGAGTATTCTTCTTCTGAAGAGAATGAAGACATTACTGAAGAGCAAGTTACTAAGTACCTTGGTGCAATCATGAAGCTGAATGTCAAATTATTTGGTAAAGAGACTTAGGAAGATGAACCTTCCTTGCTCACCAATGAACTAAATGCATTGGATAGGCAGAAATTACCTCAAAAGAAACAGGATCCTGGTAAATTCCTAATTCCCTGTAACATAGGCACCATGACCTTTGAGAAAGCTCTGTGTGACCTGGGGTTAGGAATAAACTTAATGCCACTTTCTGTAATGGAGAAACTTGGGATCTTTGAGGTGCAAGCTGCCAGAATCTCATTAGAGATGGCAGACAACTCAAGAAAATAGGCTTATGGACAAGTAGAGGATGTGTTAGTGAAGGTTGAAAGCCTTTACATCCCTGCTGATTTCATAATCCTAGACACTGGGAAGGATAAGGATGAATCCATCATCCTTGGAAGACTCTTCCTAGCCACAGCAAAAGCTGTGATTGATGTGGACAGAGGAGAGTTGGTCCTTCAACTGAATGAGAACTACCTTGTATTTAAAACTCAAGGTTCTCCTTCTGTAACCATGGAGAGGAAGCATGAAATGCTTCTCTCACTACAGAGTCAACCAAAGCCCCCACAGTCAAACTCTAAGTTTGGTGTTGGGAGGCTACAACCAAACTCTAAGTTTGGTGTTGGGAGGCTACAACCAAACTCTAAGTTTGGTGTTGAACCCCCACATTCAAACTCTAAATTTGGTGTTGGAAGGTTCCAACAATGCTCTAAACATCTGTGAGGCTCCATGAGAGCTCACTGTCAAGCTATTGTCATTAAAGAAGTGCTTGTTGGGAGGCAACGCAATGTTATTTAATTATATCTATTTATTTTCTATTGTTATTTTATGTTTTTTTTAGGTTGATGATCATGTGGAGTCACAAAAACTAACGAAAAATCAAAAACAGAATGAAAAACGGCATTAAAAACAACTCACCCTGGAGGAAAAACTTACTGGCGTTTAAACGCCAGTAAGAAGCATCAAACTGGAGTTTAACGCCAGAAAGAAGCATCAAGCTGGCGTTAAACGCCAGAAACAAGCACCAGACTAGCGTTTAACGCCAGAACAGAGCATGGAAGTGGCGTTAAACGCCAGAAACAGGCTACATTTGGGCGTTTAACGCCAAAAACAAGCAGCAAGCTGGCGTTTAACGCCAGACATGCATGCTAAGGGCGTTTTACACGCCAAATTGGAGCAGGGATGTTAAGTCTTTAACCCCACTGGATCTGTGGACCCCACAAGATCCCCACTTTTTTTTCTCTCCTCTTCACACCTTTCCATAACTCTCTTCCATAAATACCTCTCACCAATCACCTCAATCACTCTTCCCCATCACCTCTTCACCACTCACATCCATCCTCTCTTCCCCAAAAAACCCCACCTACCTCCAAAATTCAAACTCTTTTCCCTCCCAAACCCAACCCTAATGGCCGAACCCTAAACCTCTCCCCACTCCTATATAAACCCCTCATCACTCCTTCATTTTCACACAACACAACCCTTTCTTCTTACCCTTAGCCGAATACACACCTCTCTCCCTCTCCTCTATTTTTCTTCTTCTTTTCCTTCCTTCTTTCTTCTTTTGCTTGGGGACGAGCAAACATTTTATGTTTGGTGTGGTAAAAGCATTGCTTTTTGTTTTTCCATAACCATTAATGGCACCTAAGGCCAGAAAAACCTCAAGAAAGAGGAAAGGGAAGGCAATTGCTTCCACCTCTGAGTCATGGGAGATGGAGAGATTCATCTCAAAGGTCCATGAAGACTACTTCTATGAAGTTGTGGCCAAGAAGAAAGTGATCCCTGAGGTTCCTTTCAAGCTCAAAAAGGGCAAATATCCAGAGATCTGACAAGAGATTAGAAGAAGAGGATGGGAAGTTCTCTCTAATCCTATTCAACAAGTCGGGATCTTAATGGTTCAAGAGTTCTATGCAAACGTATGGATCACTAGGAACCATAATCAAAGTGTGAACCCGAATCCAAAGCATTGGCTTACCATGGTTCGGGAGAAATACTTAGATTTTAGTCCGAAAAATGTAAGGCTGGCGTTCAACTTGCCAATGATGGAAGAAAACGCACGCCCCTACACTAGAAGGGTCAACTTTGACAAACAGGCAAGCCGGTTCAATTGAGAAGACTGGACCTTAAGCCTGTAGCTAGAGGATGGTTGGAGTTTATTCAACGCTCAATCATTCCTACTAGCAACCGGTCTGAAGTTACTATAGACTGGGCCATCATGATCCATAGTATCATGATTGGGGAGGAAGTGGAAGTTCATGAGATTATACCTCAAGAACTCTATAAGGTGGCTGAAAGGTCTTCCACTTTGGCAAGGTTAGCCTTTCCTCACCTTATTTGTCACCTCTGCAATTCGGCTGGAATTGACATAGAGGGAGACATCCTCATTGAAGAGGACAAGCCCATCACTAAGAAGAGGATGGAGCAAACAAGAGAGCATGGACCTCAACAAGATCATGAGGAAATTCCTCACCATGAAATCCCTGAGATGCCTCAGGGAATGCACTTTCCTCCACAGAACTATTGGGAGCAAATCAACACGTCCCTAGGAGAATTAAGCTCCAACATGGGACAACTAAGGATGGAGCACCAAGAGCACTCCATCATCCTCCATGAGATTAGAGAAGATCAAAGAGCTATGAGGGAGGAGCAACAAAGGCAAGGAAGAGACATAGAGGCGCTCAAGAGCACCATTGGTTCTTCAAGAAGAGGAAGATGCCACCCTCACTAAGGTGGACCCGTTCCTTAGTCTCCTTGTTCCTATTTTCCTGTTTTTCGGTTTTTGAGCCTTATGTTTTATTTATGTTTGTGTCTTTACTAGATGATCATTAGTGTTTAAGTGTCTATGTCTTAAAGCTATGAATGTCCTATGAATCCATCACCTCTCTTAAATAAAAACTGTTTTAATTACAAAAGAACAAGAAGTACATGGTTTCGAATTCATCCTTGAAATTAGTTTAATTATTTTGATGTGGTGACAATACTTTTTGTTTTCTGAATGAATGCTTGAACAGTGCATATGTCTTTTGATATTGTTGTTTATGAATGTTAAATATGTTGGCTCTTGAAAGAATGATGAAAAAGGAGAAATGTTATTGATAATCTGAAAAATCATAAAAATTGATTCTTGAAGCAAGAAAAAGCAGTGAGTACAAAAGCTTGCAGAAAAAAAATAAAAGAGAAAAAAATAGCGAAAAAAAAGAAAGAAAAAGAAAAAGCAAGCAGAAAAAGCCAAAAGCTCTTAAAACCAAAAGGCAGGAGCAAAATGCCAATAGCCCTTAAAAACAAAAGGCAAGGGTAATAAAAAGGATCCAAGGCTTTGAGCATCAATGGATAGGAGGGCCTAAAGGAATGAAATCCTGGCCTAAGCGGCTAAATCAAGCTGTCCCTAACCATGTGCTTGTGGCGTGAAGGTGTCAAGTGAAAACTTGAGACTGAGCAGTTAAAGTTGAGGTCCAAAGCAAAAAAAGAGTGTGCTTAAGAACCCTGGACACCTCTAATTGGGGACTTTAGCAAATCTGAGTCACAATTTGAAAAGGTTCACCCAGTTATGTGTCTGTGGCATTTATGTATCCGGTGGTAATACTGGAAAACAAAGTGCTTAGGGCCACAGCCAAGACTCATAAAGTAGCTGTGTTCAAGAATCAACATACTGAACTAGGAGAATCAATAACACTATCTAAATTCTAAGTTCCTATAGATGCCAATCATTCTGAAATTCAATGGATAAAGTGAGATGCCAAAACTATTCAAGAGGCAAAAAGCTACTAGTCCCGCTCATCTGATTGGAGCGAAGTTTCATTGATATTTTAGAATTTATAGTATATTCTCTTCTTTTATCCTATTTGATTTTCAGTTGTTTGGGGACAAGCAACAATTTAAGTTTGGTGTTGTGATGAGCAGATAATTTATAGCTTTTTAGCATTATTTTTACATTGTTTTTAGTATGATTTGATTAGTTTTTAGTATATTTTTATTAGTTTTTAAATAAAAATCACATTTCTGGACTTTACTATGAGTTTGTGTGTTTTTTTGTGATTTCAGGTATTTTCTGGCTGAAATTGAGGGACTTGAGCAAAAATCAGATTCAGAGGTTGAAGAAGGACTGCAGATGCTATTGGATTCTAACCTCCCTGCACTCAAAGTAGATTTTCTGGAGCTACAGGAGTTCGAATGGCGCGCTCTCAATTGCGTTGGAAAGTAGACATCCAGGGCTTTCCAGCAATATATAATAGTCTATACTTTGCCCGAGTTTAGACGACACAAACTGGCGTTCAACGCCAGCTCTCTGCCCTATTCTGGAGTTAAACGCCAGAAACAGGTTGCAAAGCAGTGTTAAACGCCAGAAACAGGTTACAAACTGGCGTTTAACTCCAAGGAAGACCTCTACACGTGAAAGCTTCAATGCTCAGCCCAAGCACACACCACGTGGGCCCCAAAAGTAGATTTCTGCATCATTTACTCATTTCTGTAAACCCTAGTAACTAATTTAGTATAAACAGGACTTTTTACTATTGTATTTACGGCTGATCTTTGATTGGTTTTATGCTATCTTAGACCTTTATGGGGGCTGGCCATTCACCATGCCTGGACCTTCATCACTTATGCATTTTCAATGGTAGAGTTTCTACACACCATAGATTAAGGTGTGGAGCTTTGCTGTTCCTCATGAATTAATGCAAAGTACTATTATTTTTCTATTCAATTCAAGCTTATTTCTTATCTAAGATATACACTTTGTAACGACCCAACTCCCAGTATGCCATGGTCATACAAGAAGCTAAATGTTACCAACTTGTTCTTCCTAATTATTAACTATTACTTAATATATGAGCCTGTTCCTTGTTAGAACGTTGCCAATTTTACGAGTATTTTTTTTTTGTTGCGGATGTTCAGGTAAAATAAACAAGCATACATTGAGAGTAATAGAAAAGCAGCATAAAGAAACATAGAAATACAGCTGATATTATACATCATATATACTATAACAAAACATATAGTGTTCACAAAAGATTATGTCAGTTTACATCCTTGTCATCCTACGTAGCTAATATATACACGACACTCCCAGGGCCTGGCCTATAGAAAAAGCCGCTAAACTGGCGCCCAGGCTAGCCTAACCACTATATAGCTCCTAGCTCTCGGGTGAACTAACACAAGTGAGAGACTAACTATCAGATAATGTCAGTCTAGAGTGTCATCAAAAGAATTCCCCTACGGCTGTCAAGCTATATCTACACGTGGCCGTTTAGAGAATCGTCGTGAGGCTTGTCCATCTCCTCATCCTGCTCTATCTCTATCTCAGGATCCTCCTCTTCCTCATCATCCGCAGCTACAACTATACTCTCAGATCCACCAGAAACACTGCTGTCACTATGTACAAACCATTCACAAGCACAGGTCCGTTCGCGTTTATAGGAGCCACTCCACCGTCCGGTAGTGCCGGCTCATCAGGCTGTGGAAAGTCGGGGATCGGCTCAGGGGGAAAATCCCACTCTGGTGGTATCACAGGTACGTAGTCACCAGCTAACTCAGGCTCATCAGGAATGATAGGCTCAGGTACCGCCTCATTCAAAGGTTGAGCTGGTATAGGGGGATCGGGACCATCAGGAAAAGGATGTACAGGTGCGTCAGGATGTAACCAGGATAAGGGAAAGTCGTAAGGAGCATCGGGGTCAAAATGTGGGCTAGACAAAAGATGTTGAAAGGCTCGATTAGGTAACGCATATCGTCTAATACGAGGCTCCAATCCCATGATGAAGTAACTGTGATGTACCGGATCCTCGTAGACGTAAGGGTCCTCGAACTCATAGAAGATCACGCCCGTCTCCATCTGAGGGGGAGGAAGGGAGAGAAGGGGTAAGAACTGCGGAGACCTTAGTAGGGTCGGGGTTATTAGTTACATTCATTTATTTGATCTCGATTAGTAGATGGGTAATAGAATACAGTAAAGTAGTGAACAAAAGTTAAAAATAGATAGAAAAACAAAGAATAGAACACAAGCAGGAGAATACAAGAAGATAAAGCACAGACATAGCACTCAAGCAAACAAACATAAAGAAATAGATCACACACAAGTAGGAATGCAACAGAGAATAATGCGCAGACAAGAATGATGCATGTCTAGTTCTAGTGCAGGTAATGAGCTCATTTGTCGGTTTCTACCCGCTCCTGATGTAACCCAGCATTACCAGCCGGATATGGCTTTCCTATTGGCAATACTCCTGTGTACAGGAAATAACCCCTCTGCCACCACAGGGTCCACTACACGTAGGAAATAACACATCTGCCACTGCAGGGATGTATGCCGAAACACCTTCTGTATACAGGAAATAACCCCTTTGCCACTACAGAAATGGAATAGGTGGTCACGGTAATCTGTAGCAGGAAATAACCCCTCTCCCTTACAGAAATAAAATATGGATCTGTATCACAGGAAAGCGTTTCTCAGTGGTCGCACCATTATCTATCTGACTGCCACAATGCAGCAGATGAACATATAGATATCTCTGAGGTTGCCTTAATGCAACAAATGACCTCTCAATAGGTCCTCTGCTCTTTATCATATTACTCTTTTCGCTTTGTCTCTTTATTCTGCTCTGTTTGTTCTTTTCTCTGTGCTTCCTTACTGATGAGCGGATAATTTATACGCTTTTTGGCATTGTTTTTAGGTAGTTTTTAATATGTTTTAGTCACTTTTTATTATATTTTTATTAGTTTTTAAATAAAAATCACATTTCTAGACTTTACTATGAGTTTGTGTATTTTTCTGTGATTTCAGGAATTTTCTGGCTGAAATTGAGGGAGCTGAGCAAAAATCTGATTCAAGCTGAAAAAGGACTGCAGATGCTGTTGGATTCTGACCTCCCTGCACTCGAAATAGATTTTCTGGAGCTACAGAAGTCCAAATGGCGAGTTCTTAATTTCGTTGGAAAGTAGACATCCAGGGCTTTCCAGCAATATATAATAGTCTATACTTTGCTCAAGGATAAATGACATAAACTGGCGTTCAACGCCAGTTCCATGTTGCATTCTGGCGTTAAACGCCAAAAATAGGTTACAAGTTGGAGTTAAACACCAGAAACAGGTTACAACCTGGCGTTTAACTCTGGAAACAGCCTAGGCATGTGTAAAGCTCATGTCTCAGCCCCAGCACACACAGATGATTAGCCATGCGGTGACAGCGCACCTGGACCCTTTTCACTGAAAGGACGGATGGTAGCCATTGACAACGGTGATCCACCAACACACAGCTTGCCATAGGAGGAACCTGGCGTGTGTAAAGAAGAAGACAGCGGGAAAGCAGAGATTCAGAAGACAAAGCATCTCCAAAAGNNNCTTTCGGGACCTACAGATGAAAGGTTGCTTTAATTCTTGAGCGGTAAACCTGAAGACATCGAGGTCTTTTAGATAAAGCTCACGTCCCTCCAGTCTTAGGTTGTCGTAGACGTCAGCAATATATAATAGTCTATACTTTGCTCAAGGATAAATGACATAAACTGGCGTTCAACGCCAGTTCCATGTTGCATTCTGGCGTTAAACGCCAAAAATAGGTTACAAGTTGGAGTTAAACACCAGAAACAGGTTACAACCTGGCGTTTAACTCTGGAAACAGCCTAGGCATGTGTAAAGCTCATGTCTCAGCCCCAGCACACACCAAGTGGGCCCCAGAAGTGGATTTCTGCACTATCTATCTTAGTTTACTCATTTTCTGTAAACCTAGGTTACTAGTTTAGTATTTAAACAACTTTTAGAGATTTATTTTATACCTCATGATATTTTAGATCTGAACTTTGTACTCTTTGACGGCATGAGTCTCTAAACTCCATTGTTGGGGGTGAGGAGCTCTGCTGTGTCTCGATGAATTAATGCAATTATTTCTGTTTTCCATTCAAACACGCTTGTTTCGATCTAAGATGTTCATTCGCACTTCAATATGATGAATGTGATGATCCGTGACACTCAACACCATTCTCAATCTATGAGCACGTGCCTGACAACCACTCCCGTTCTACCTTCGATTGAATGAATATCTCTTGGATTCCTTAATCAGAATCTTCGTGGTATAAGGTAGAATCCATTGGCAACATTCTTGAGAATCCGGAAAGTCTAAACCTTGTTTGTGGTATTTCGAGTAGGATTCAGGGATTGAATGACTGTGACGAGCTTTAAACTCACAAAGGTTGGGCGTAGTGACAGACGCAAAAGGATCAATAGATCCTATTCCAACAGGAGTGAGAACCGACAGATGATTAGCCATGCGGTGACAGCGCACCTGGACCCTTTTCACTGAAAGGACGGATGGTAGCCATTGACAACGGTGATCCACCAACACACAGCTTGCCATAGGAGGAACCTGGCGTGTGTAAAGAAGAAGACAGCGGGAAAGCAGAGATTCAGAAGACAAAGCATCTCCAAAAGTCCAACATATTCTCCATTACTGCATAACAAGTATTTATTTCATGCTCTCTTATTTTTCGCAATTCAAACTGATAATCATAATTGATTTCCTGACTAAGATTTACAAGATAACCATAGATTACTTCAAGCCAACAATCTCCATGGGATCGACCCTTACTCACGTAAGGTATTACTTGGACGACCCAGTGCAGTTGCTGGTTAGTTGTGCGGAGTTGTGAAAAGTGTGAATCACAATTTCGTGCACCAAGTTTTTGGCGCCGTTGTTGGGGATTGTTCGAGTTTGAACAACTGACAGTTCATTCTGTTGCTTAGATTAGGAAGATTTTGTCTTTTGGGTCAGAGTCTTTTACTTTCTTTTCAAAAATCTTTCAAAATTTTTTTTATTTTTCTTTATTAATCTGTGTTTTGTCTTTGAGTCTTTTATTATTGTTCTTGTTAAAATTTTAGAATCCTTATTTTTTTTTCGAAATTTTATTTTTTTTACTAATAATTGAGTTTTTCTGTTTGAGTTTAGTTTTATGCCTTAAGTTTGGTGTCAATTGCATGTTTTTTTTATCTTCATTTAAAATTTTCGAATTAGTGTTCATTGTTCCTTCTTGATCTTCAAGTTGTTCTTGTTTATTTTCCTTGTTTGATCTTTAGTTTTTCTTGTTCTGTGTCTTTTCTTGTTTTTCTTGTGCTTTTTCAAGATGTCAGTTTCCAAAGAAAATTTTATTTATTAAATACAATATTAAAACACTTTAACTTTATAACTCAATTGGCTAGAGCGTTGTGTTTATGTTCTTGGTAATTGGGAATCTTCCTTTTAAAACTTTTCCAAAAATAATTTTTCTTTGAGCAAATCTTGTGTCAAGTTTTAAGTTTGGTGTTTTCTTGTTAGCTTTTCTTTAGTTTTCGAAAATTTTATTGTGATTTTCTAAAAATTTTAAGTTTGGTGTTCTTTCTTCATGTTCTTATTGTTCTTGTGAGTCTTCAAGGTGTTCTTGAGTTTTCCTTGTGTCTTGATCTTAAAATTTTTAAGTTTGGTGTTCCTTGGTGTTTTCCCTCCAAAATTTTCGAAAACAAAGAGCATTAGATCTAAAAATTTAAAATCTTGTGCTATTTCATTGTTTTTCTCTTTCCTCATTAAGATTCAAAAATAAAAAAAATATCTTTTCCTCATTCCACTCATAATTTTCGAAAATTTTGCATTATTTTAGTCATCAATTTTAAAAAAAAAATCAAATCTTTTTAAATTGTTTTTCAATCATATCTTCTCAATCAATTTTTTTCAAAACTTCCTAACCACTTTCTCTTC
>NC_029788.2:51589880-51602878 GCF_000816755.2 Arachis ipaensis
ATACAATATTAAAACACTTTAAATTTATAACTCAATTGGCTAGAGCATTGTGTTTATGTTCTTGGTAATTGGGAATCTTCCTTTTAAAACTTTTTCAAAAATAATTTTTCTTTGAGCAAATCTTGTGTCAAGTTTTAAGTTCGGTGTTTTCTTGTTAGCTTTTCTTTAGTTTTCGAAAATTTTATTGTGATTTTCTAAAAATTTTAAGTTTGGTGTTCTTTCTTCATGTTCTTGTTGTTCTTGTGAGTCTTCAAGGTGTTCTTGAGTTTTCCTTGTGTCTTGATCTTAAAATTTTTAAGTTTGGTGTTCCTTGGTGTTTTCCCTCCAAAATTTTCGAAAACAAAGAGCATTAGATCTAAAAATTTAAAATCTTGTGCTATTTCATTGTTTTTCTCTTTCCTCATTAAGATTCAAAAATAAAAAAAATATCTTTTCCTCATTCCACTCATAATTTTCGAAAATTTTGCATTATTTTAGTCATCAATTTAAAAAAAAATCAAATCTTTTTAAATTGTTTTTCAATCATATCTTCTCAATCAATTTTTTTCAAAACTTCCTAACCACTTTCTCTTCATTTTTTTTTCGAAAATATCATTCAAAAATTCAAATTTCTATTTTAAAATTTTTATTTTTTTATTCTTAATTTTCAAAATCTATATTTAATTTCTAGTTATTTTATTTCATTTTTCTTTATTCGTTCTCTTTTTATAAAATAAAAATAAAAATTTATTTTAATTGCAATTCACATCAATTCCCTTCTCTCCATCATGGACCTAAGTGGAAACGAACAGTCCAGAAGGACTCTGGGATCATATGCTAACCCCACTACTGCTTCATTTGGGAGCAGTATCTGTATACCCTCCATTGGAGTCAGTAGCTTTGAGTTGAATCCTCAGCTCATTATCATGGTGCAGCAAAGTTGCTAGTATTTCGGTCTTCCACAGGAAGAACCTACAAAGTTTCTGGCACAATTTCTACAAATTGCTGACACAATACATGATAAGGAAGTAGATCAGGATATCTACAGATTATTACTGTTTCCATTTGCTGTAAAGGACCAAGCTAAGAGGTGGTTAAATAACCAACCTAAGGCTAGCATAAGGACATGGAAACAGCTGTCAGAAAAATTCCTGAATCAATACTTCCCTCCAAAGCAGATGACACAGCTAAGACTGGACATCCAAGGCTTTAAACAAGGAGATAATGAATCTCTTTATGATGCAAGGGAAAGATATAGAGAGATGCTAAGAAAATGCCCCTATGAAATGTTTTTAGAATGGGTGCAGTTAGACATCTTCTATTATGGGCTTACAGAGAGAGCTCAAATTTCTCTAGATCACTCAGCTGGTGGATCTATACACATGAGAAAGACAATTGAAGGGGCTCAAGAGCTTATTGATACAGTTGCCAGAAATCAGCATCTGTACCTAAATAGTGAATCTTCCATGAAAGAAGAGGCTAAAACAGTAACTGCTGAACTCAGTCCTGCAGAACAAATTACTGAATTCAATCAGCAATTGGACTTTCTAACAAAACAGCTGGCCGAATTCAAGGAGATACTACAAGACACAAGAATGGCTAATATAAATATGGAGGTACAGTTGAAGCAAATAGAACAACAGTTATCAAAACAAATAATAGAAGAGTGCCAAGCAGTTCAATTAAGAAGTGGGAAAACATTAAATACCTCACTTCAAGGTAGCAGAAAGCCAAGAAATGAACAAACTGCTATTCAAAATCCCTCTGAGGACAGTAAAAGCCCAGAGAGGAATAACTCTGGCGTTCAAACGCCAAAAACAAGCAAGGAGTTGGCGTCAAACGCCTAATGGAAGCTCAGTTCTGGCGTTCAAACGCCAGGAACAAGTAAGGAGTTGGCGTACAACGCCACTCCAGCTTCTAACCCTGGCATTCAAATGCCAGTGAGGGATCAGACACACACAAGTGCTGATAACAACCTGATGCCAGGGCATCTTGGCTAGTTTTACTAGCCATTTTTTGTATGCTTTAGGTTGGTTTCATGCATTTTCTTAGGGAATAAGCAAGTATTTGGTTAAAAATGCATTCATACTATGATTCAAGCAAACATTGTGAATTTTGAATGATTTTATGAGAATTACGCATGAATTGAATGATAAAATGGATGATTCATAATCTCATGATTAAGAGCAAGACTTTGATGCACTTTGTTTGATTTATTTCAGGTAACAAGATACAGAGAAGAGCCACGTTAGTGGCTACGTTAGTACCACTAATGTGGCCATTAAAGTGAAGGGAAGGAAAGCTTGGAAAGTTAGTGAGAACGTTAACGCCACTAACGTTAGCAAAAGGCAAGAAGACCCACATTAGCGACCCTGTTAGCTTCACTAACGTGGGCACTAACGTGGAAGAAAAGAGAAGCCCCAACGTTAGTGAGAAAGTTAATGCATTAACTTTGAAGAAGGAGCAGCTGATGACAAGTCATCTTAGCCTAGTTTCACTAGCCTTTTTCTTTTGTTTTCAATTGAATTATGCACTTTCTTGAGCCATAAGCAAGCCAATTGGGTAAATTTTCATGCTTCCTTTGATTTAATCAACCATAGATGAATTAATGCAATTTCATGAGGTTTTATGCTATAATTGTCACATATTATGAAAGTATGAATATCTCATGATTTTGAGCATAGCTTTGATGTGTTTGATTGATTAATGATAGGTGAAGAAAGCTTGGAGAAAGGTTGAAGCAAGAAGGAATGGCTAGGAGGAAGAGAGGACAAAAAGTTTGAGCAAAAGTTTGCCTCAAACTTTAGCTTAAACTTTTGGAATAAGTGAAAACGAACCAGGGAGCAAAAAGCTTGACCAAAAGTTTGCCTCAAACTTTTGTGCAAACTTTTGGGCAAAAAGCTTGAGCAAAAGTTTGCCTCAAACTTTTTGGCAAACTTTTGGCATCACAAATCAGGCGCCATGAGTGTGCAAGGGGGGCCAACGTTTGAGCAAAAGTTTGACCCCAAACTTTAGCTCAAACGTTGGTAGCAGCAAAATGGGGTGGCTGATATGAAAAGTTTGAGTAAAAGTTTGCCTCAAACTTTTACTCAAACTTTTACTCAAGCTTTCATGATTCCAAACCCGGTTCACTTCGGTTCTTCTCCAAACTCCAAGAGCAATCAACCAAGGCCTCTATCAACCCAATTCCATCAAGAGCAAAGGCCCAATTGAAGGCTTGAAGACCATTTGAAGAAAGTGTATAAATAGCATAGGATTTAAGTTTTTAGGGGGCTTTCTTTTCGGTTTTGATTAGTACACTTAGTAGAGAGCTCACTTGACATTTCTTAGCATTGTTGTTTTAATTCAAGAGAATTTGGAAGGAGAATTGATCTCTCTTCTTCCTTGTTCTTACCCAGCACTCTTTACTTTCCTTGTCTTGGATCTTGGGGTGGAGAATTGAAAGAAATCTGTTTCAATCTCATCCTGAGATCTCTCTGTTTCATTTTACTGCATAATTAAATTTCCATTTTGGTTAATTGCTTCTGTCTTCTACTTTCTCTGCAATTTACAATTTACAATTCCTTTGCAATTGTTCTTGTTGGATCTAGGAAGGCATTGAGATCTAGACTTGGTTATCTAGTCTCTTGAGTCCTGAGATCTAAATTCTCATTTTACTTTCTCTGTTTAACGCTTTTCATGCTCATTTACAATTCTGTTTTTAGATCCGGTTCAATCCAAGTTATCTTCTATTCCTCTGCTTGTTGAATTTTATTTTCCCTTGTTTAATTTCTGCAAATCCAATTCCCAATTCCCTTTACAATTCAAGCCATTTACATTTCTTGCACTTTAAGATTCTGAAATTTACATTTCTTGCGTTCTAAGTTTCTGCCATTTAATTTCTTGTTCTTTGAGATTCAGCACTTTAAATTTCAGTTCTCTTTAATTTCATGCAATTTACCCATTCCCTTTACTTCCTATGCAATTTAATTTCTGCAAATCACAATTCACTCAACCAAATCTTGATTCGCTTGACTAAATCAACCACTAAACTAAAATTGCTCAATCCTTCAATCCCTGTGGGATCGACCTCACTCCCGTGAGTTATTATTACTTGATGCGACCCGGTGCACTTGCCGGTGAGTTTTGTGTCGGATCGTTTTCCGCACATCAGCAGCGTTATTGGAAAAAGTGAGTGCCAATAATGCTAGCGAAGTAAAAGAAGACCCACGTTAGCTTCCACGTTAGTTACATTAACGTGGGAACTAACGTGCAAGGGAAGGGAAACGCCAACGTTAGTAGAAAAAGTGAGTGCCACTAACGTTTGTGAAGCAAAGGAAGACCCACGTTAATGGTCACGTTAATTACACTAACGTGGACATTAACGTGGGCAAAATCTCACCCGGCAGCCTGACCATGCCTTCTTCAAACAAGAATAACTTGAGCCAAAAAGCTTCAAATGCGGTGATTCCAGTGGGATTGGAAAGTAGGATTCCAGAGTTTTCCAAGCATATATGGCACTACATGGTGGACACTAAATTTAAGGGAGAAAACCTGCCCTAAAAGTGCAAAGATGAACATGGTATGAACCTGTAGTAAGGCCAGCTGACCTCTTCACCTTCCAAGAAGTGTAACTCGAGTTGTAGAGCTCCAAATGATGCGCTTCCAAAGGCATTGGAAATTAGACATCTAGGGCTTTCCAACAATATATAATAGTATGGGGTGGACATTAATTTTGAACTTCAGAACTTGGTAATATTCATCCCTTGATCGCTAACGTTATTGTGACTCACGTTTTTCAATAACGTCAGCGACTATGCCAGCGACCTTGTCCACTTCAAAAGAGCATAACTTGAGTTACAGAGGTCCAATTGAGGTGATTCTAGTTGCGTTAGAAAGCTGACATTCAGAGCTTTCCAATGATATATAATACTCTATAATGGGCCTGAATTTGGAGCACAAACCAGAGGCATCTTATAAGCCCCAAAAACACCAATTGAGTAGCAAGTGTGACGTTAGCCACACTAACTTCAGCACTAACGCCACACTTGTAGCGTTAGTGTGGCTAACGTTAGCACTGACATTAGCACCTGGACCTCAACTTGATTCACTTACAAGGACCACCCAACCTCAAGGAAGCAAGCCCACAAGTGTTAACCAATCAAGGCCACAAGAAGCATCTAGAATAGAAATTTTCATTTAATTGTAATTTGCTTTTAATTTCATTTCATTTTGTAATTTAGGAAAGCCTATATAAAGGCCTTAGTTTTTACATTCAAGACATTCTGGAAGGGGGATTGAAGAGGGGTCTTCGCACTCCCTCCCCTCACACACTTTTCCTTCTCTTTCTTTTCTTTGTACATTTCATTTATGAATTTTGAAGTTTTAATTTTAGTTTTAATCTTCATCTTTACTTTTCTGCACATTCTTTCTTTTCTATTTTGGTAGAGCAATGATCAACTAACTCTTTTCATTGGGTTAGAGAGCTCTATTGTGATTCAATGGATCAATTATAGTTCTTATTCTTCTTCTTCTTTCTTTTCTCTTGATTTTACTAGAGAGCTTTCGATCTTCATCCAATTGGGTAATTGTCTCGGAAGAGAAATTGCTCATACTTGGATTTTCTCTGAACTTTCGAAGAGGAATGAGGAAATCATGCTAGAAATGCTCTCTCACATTGGATTAGGTTGGGGGTTGGATGGGTATTGTGACATTTAAGCCTACCAATACTTTGATCTATGAATGTGTGTGGTATAATCAGTGACCAAACTTCATCTCTTTCCATGAGCAATTAAATCAAGGAATTGGGAAATTGTTCAAGCTTAGAGAGATTGGATTGCCAAGGAATTGGGATCCAATCACTTAAGATTGCCAAGGAGATCAATGAATGCATTGATTGAGGAAGAGATGAGAATGAACTTGGTCCGGAGGATTGCAATATCTCTTGATCCCAATGTTCATTTTATTTTTAGTTCTTACATTTACTTTTCTTGCCATTTTACTTTTCTGCACTTTATTGCTTTTCTTTACTTTTATGCCATTTACATTTCCTTGTTACTTATCACTCAAATATGATTCGTCTGACTAGGATAATTAATCAACTATTGATTGCTTAATCCGTTAATCTCTGTGGGATTCGACCTCACTCTTTTATGAGTTATTACTTGACGACAATTCGGTATACTTGCCGAGGGAAATTTGTTGAGAGACATGTTTTCGTGTATCAAGTTTATGGCACCGTTGCCGGGGATTAATCATGATTAACAAAGTACCGGTTGATTGATTTACTAGATTAGACACTTTTCTTTTGTCTTTGTTTTCTTTTGTTTCTTTATTTTCTTTTGCTAACTAACTGTTTGTGATATTGCCTCACTAAGAATCCCTCATTTGTTACAATGGAGATTCCAATTTCTTTTGGTGATTATTGTCTGAGACAGAGCTTTTTGCAGGAAAGAAAGGAGCATCCATCATATTTTAGTCAATCAAATTTCATGGGAAACTCTCCACCACCACAGAATGATTCACTTTACTATGCTCATCGTGGGTAGGGGTATCAAGGACATGAAATGGGGTGCTTCCCAGGATCACAAAATGGTCCATATTTTGATGACTTTGATCACTACTCAAGCTGTGCCTGGGAAGATTAAAACCAAAGAAATTTCACTTATTCACACCCCATTCATCAAGAGCCATCACCTCTCAATTATCCAACCTCACCTCCAAGTTTTACATGCCTAAATTCTTCATCATTTGAGTATGCCTCAGCACAAAAGTCTATCCCAAATCCATACAATTCATTTTACCATCCACAAAACTCAATCCACTACCCACAAGAGTCATACCACTTTCAGAACACACAACCATAAAACAACCAATTCCATTCAGAAGCCAACCCCGACCAACCATTACAACCTACCCAACCTCCTTTAGATAGACTTGCTAGGATGGAACTCATCATTGAAGAACTCAAAAAAAGTAGAGAAGAAGAGAGACTCACTAGGATAGAACTCCTCCTTGAAGAAAAGATAAAAACAAACGAAGAGGAGAAAATAGCAAAAAGAGACCATGAAGAAAAATTGAGACAGAATGCACAACTCTATTCTGAAGAACAATTCATTGAAGAGCTGAGATTACAAAGAGAGACCACTTTACTCTCTCCAGAAATAGAGGAGTTCATTCAAAGGTCAAGAACAAGGGAGGAATTAGAAGAACAAGAAAAAGAGGCAGCCATACCAAGTAAGATTCATATGAAGAAGGAGGAGGCTGTGAGAGTATATAAGCCCAAAGTTCCAGACCCACAGAGGTTACTAGGGGTGACAAAGGAACATGCAAACTCACTCCCAAAAGACTCAATGAAACATCATGTAGAAGAAAGGGAGGAAGTCAATCAAGGGAGTTCACACTACTCCAACGAAACAATGAGTTGCACAAAGGGTGAGTTCATTGAACCACCAATTCAAGAAGCTCTTGATGAAAAGGATGCTCCAACCATCATACAATACTCAAGTACTGAAATCAAGGTGGTGAAGGCAATCAACATGAGCACTAAAAAAAGGATGGTGACCAAGAAAAGAAGGACAATATCCATGAAGAAGAAAAGGTCAACCAAAAACCATCCCACCCCTACCCCAACAAGCAAGTTTACTCAAGCTAACAACAGAAGAAGGCTTGCTGGGGAGAGGCACTTAAAATAAGGGGCATTAACTGGCTCCTCTTTCTTCTTGAGGTCATTCCTCTTAACAAACTGGAAAAAGAGGAAGAAAGTCATGAACAACATGTCAAGCTAATGACATTAAAAGAGCGCTTGTTGGGAGGCAACCCAACCCTAGGTAACATTTCCTTGCTTTGCTTAGTTTACTTTCAATAATTTGGCATATGATTGCATTCTAAGTTTGGTGTTGCCATGCAACAATTTGATTTTCAATCTTCACTGGGTACTTGCAACATTCTAAATTGAGAGTGTCACACTAAGTTTGGTGTTGCCACTTATCTTTCATGCAAAGTACCATGCCAACACCACTTATTAATGCCATCACAATGTTGCTGTTTTTAGTTCTTGTGCCTTTATTGTGATCCTTAATCTTGCTTGCTGAAACACATACATACTCACACTTTATTCTAAGACATTCATGATCCATCATAAACCCCATCACTATTGTTTTACTTGTTGCTTGAGGATAAGCAATCATTCTAAGTTTGGTGTGGGAAGGGGAAGAATAGGAGAAAAAGGACAACAACAATGAAGATGAACTACAAGGTGGTAAAGTTCCTTTTTCCTCTTACTTATTTCTGGCACTTTAAAATTGCATGATTGTCTTCTATTTTCTTTGTATGCATGCGTGATTACTCCTTGTGAATAAGCATAATTTGATATTTGATTTGTAACATGTTTCTATGATATCATGATTATCATCTTGAATTTTACTTGCACCCAATATCTTTAAGAATGCAACAAAGAAATCATTCTTTTGAAAGGAAAATGTTGAAGAATTTTATAAATCTTGGGGCAAGCAAAAGATTAAGAGGAGTGGAGGTTCTGATTGTATGATTGTGTATTGAGGTTGCATGTTTGTGAAAACTTGCATGGAACTCATAGACAAGAAATGAAATTTAGAGAAGTATTATGGAATTTCTCAAACATCTATTGATCCAAGAAGCAGCAACAAAATAAAACAAAAGAAAAAAAAAGAAAAACAAAGAACAAGCCCAAGGCTCTGAGCATCAATTACTAGGAAGAAAAAGAAAGAAACAAGAACTCAAAGAGTTATTGTCCTAGTTAAATGCTTGTGGTGGATTTGTGTCAAAGAGAGAGGCTTGAGCAAGTATATCCTAAGGGGTGCTTCAACACCTAATACCTTAGACCAACTGGTTTGGGAGTATTGATTGAATGTTTATCTTAAAGAGCCGCTTTGAGACATGATACCTAGAGTCGAGGCCAAAATACAAAAAGAAAAGAAAAATGCTAGAAAATAAGTGCTGCCTTAAAGGTGACAGTCTATAAAGAGGATTCCATAATATCATTTGAATGAAAGTCCTAAGATCTAAGACTTCCAAAATGTAAGGACTAATGAGCACTGGAATCCTTGCATAAGCATACAAATTAGAGTTAACCCCACTGTCACTTATTCACTTCACCCACTAAGGCATCATAAGCAATTCTTCAATACATTCCAATTAAGAGAATTCTTTGTGCATAGTTCTTTTCTTGCTTGGGGACAAGCAAGATTTAAGTTTGGTGTTGTGATGCCAGGGCATCCTAGCTAATTTTACTAGCCATTTTTTGTATGCTTTAGGTTGGTTTCATGTATTTTCTTAGGAAATAAGCAAGTATTTGGTTAAAAATGCATTCATACTATGATTCAAGCAAACATTGTGAATTTTGAATGATTTCATGAGAATTACGCATGAATTGAATGATAAAATGGATGATTCATAATCTCATGATTAAGAGCAAGACTTTGATGCACTTTGTTTGATTGATTTCAAGTAATAAGACACAGAGAAGAGCCACATTAGTGGCTACGTTAGTACCACTAACGTGGCCATTAAAGTGAAAGGAAGGAAAGCTTAGAAAGTTAGTGAGAACGTTAACGCCACTAACGTTAGCAAAAGGCAAGAAGACCCACGTTAGCGACCCCGTTAGCTCCACTAACGTGGGCACTAATGTGGAAGAAAAGAGAAGCCCCAACGTTAGTGAGAAAGTTAATGGCATTAACTTTGAAGAAGGAGTAGCGTTATTGGCAAAAGTGAGTGCCAATAACGCTAACGAAGCAAAAGAAGACCCACGTTAGCTTCCACGATAGTTACATTAACGTGGGAACTAACATGGAAGGGAAGGGAAACGCCAACGTTAGTGAAAAAAGTGAGTGCCACTAACATTTGCGAAGCAAAGGAAGACTCACGTTAATAGCCACGTTAATTACACTAACGTGGACATTAACGTGGGCAAAATCTCACCTGGCAGCCTGACCATGCCTTCTTCAAACAAGAATAACTTGAGCCACAAAGCTCCAAATGAGGTGATTCCAGGGGCATTGGAAAGTAGGATTCCAGAGCTTTCCAAGTATATATGGCACTACATGGTGGACACTAAATTTAAGGGAGAAAACTTGCCCCGAAAGTGAAGATGAACATGGTATCAACCTGTAGTAAGGCCAGCAGACCTCTTCACCTTCCAAGAAGTGTAACTCGAGTTTTAGAGCTCCAAATGATGCACTTCCAAAGGCGTTGGAAAGTAGACATCCAGGGATTTCCAAAAATATATAATAGTATAGGGTGGACATTAAGTTTGAACTTCAGAACTTGGCAATATTCATCCCCTGATCGCTAACGTTATTGTGACTCATGTTTTCCAATAACGTCAGCGACTATGCCAGTGACCTTGTCCACTTCAAAGGAGCATAACTTGAGTTACAGAGATCCAATTGAAGTGATTCCAGTTCCGTTAGAAAGATGACATTCAGAGCTTTCCAAGGATATATAATACTCTATAGTGGGCATGAAATTGGATCACAAACCAGAGGCATCCTTTAAGCCCCAAAAACACCAATTGGGTAGCAAGTGTGACGTTAGTCACACTAACTTCAGCACTAACGCCACACTTGTAGCGTTAGTGTGGCTAATGTTAGCACTGACATTAGCACCTGGACCTCAACTTGATTCACTTACAAGGACCACCCAACCTCAAGGAAGCAAGCCCACAAGTGTTAACCAATCAAGGCCACAAGAAGCATCTAGAATAGAAATTTTCATTTAATTGTAATTTGCTTTTAATTTCATTTAATTTTGTATTTTAGGAGAGCCTATATAAAGGCCTTAGTTTTTACATTCAAGACATTCTGGAAGGGGGATTGAAGAGGGGTCTTCGGACTCCCTCCCCTCACACACTTTTCCTTCTCTTTCTTTTCTTTGTACTTTTCATTTATGAATTTTGAAGTTTCAATTTTAGTTTTAATCTTCATCTTTACTTTTTTGCACTTTTTTTCTTTTCTATTTTGGTAGAGCAATGATCAACTAACTCTTTTCATTGGGTTAGAGAGCTCTATTGTGATTCAATGGATCAATTATAGTTCTTATTCTTCTTCTTCTTTCTTATTCTTATTCTTCTTCTTCTTTCTTTGATCTATGAATGTGTATGGTATAATCAGTGACCAAACTTAATCTCTTCCCATGAGCAATTAAATCAAGGAATTGGGAAATTGTTCAAGCTTAGAGAGATTGGATTGCCAAGGAATTGGGATCCAATCACTTAAGATTGCCAAGGAGATCAATGAATGCATTGATTGAGGAAGAGATGAGAATGAACTTGATCTGGAGGATTGCAATATCTCTTGATCCCAATGTTCATTTTATTTTTAGTTCTTACATTTACTTTTCTTGCCATTTTACTTTTCTGCACTTTATTGTTTTTCTTTACTTTTATGCCATTTACATTTCCTTGTTACTTATCACTCCAATATGATTCATCTGACTAGGATAATTAATCAACTATTGATTGCTTAATCCGTTAATCTCTATGGGATTTGACCTCACTCTTTTGTGAGTTATTACTTGACGACAATTCGGTATACTTGCCGAGGGAAATTTGTTGAGAGACAAGTTTCCGTGTATCACAACCCCTCTAAAAAGGCTTCTCCAACCACCTCTGTAGGAAATAAACCTGCAGCAACTAAGGTTGAGGAATATAAAGCCAAGATACCTTATCCTCAAAAACTCCGCCAAGAGGAGCAAAATAAGCAATTTGCTCGCTTTGCAGATTATCTCAGGACTCTTGAAATAAAGATTCCGTTTGCAGAGGCACTTGAGCAAATACCTTCTTATGCCAAGTTCATGAAGGAGATCTTGAGTCATAAGAAGGATTGGAGAGAAATTGAAAGAGTTCTCCTCACTGAAGAATGCAGTGCAGTCATTCTGAAAAACTTTCCAGAAAAGCTTAAAGATCCCGGAAGCTTTCGAATACCATGCATACTAGAGGGAAATTGCACCAAGACAGCTTTATGTGATCTTGGGGCAAGCATCAACCTAATACCTGCATCCACTATCAGAAAGCTTGGTTTAACTGAAGAAGTTAAACCAACCCGGATATGTCTCCAACTTACTGATGGCTCCATTAAATACCCATCAGGCATGATTGAGGACATGATTGTCAGGGTTGGGCCATTCGCCTTTCCCTTTGACTTTGTAGTACTGGAAATGGAGGAGCACAAAAGTGCTACACTCATTCTAGGAAGACCTTTCCTAGCAACTGGACGAACTCTCATTGATGTCCAAAAGGGGTAAGTAACCCTGAGAGTCAATGAGGATGAGTTTAAGTTGAATGCTGTCAAAGCCATGCAGCATCCAGACACACCAAAAGACTGCATGAAAGTTGATCTCAATGACTCTTTGGTAGAGGAGGTCAACATGGCTGAGAGTCTCAAATCAGAGCTGGAAGACATCTTTAAAGATGTTCAGCCTGATTTGGAGGGTTCAGAGGAATTGAAAGAGCCTCTTAGACTTCCTCAGGAAGAGGAGAAACCTCCTAAACCCGAGCTTAAGCCATTACCACCATCCCTGAAATATGCATTTCTGGGAGAAGGTGACACTTTTCCAGTGATCATAAGCTCTGCTTTAAATCCACTGGAAGAGGAAGCACTAATGCAATTGCTAAGGACACATAAGACAGCTCTTGGGTGGTCCATAAGTGACCTTAAGGGCATAAGCCCAGCTAGATGCATGCACAAAATCCTATTGGAGGATGATGCTAAGCCAGTGGTTCAACCACAGAGGCGGCTAAATCCAGCCATGAAGGAAGTGGTGCAGAAGGAGGTCACCAAATTACTGGAGGCTAGGATTATTTATCCTATTTCTGATAGCCCCTGGGTGAGCCCTGTTCAAGTTGTTCCCAAGAAGGGAGGCATGACAGTGGTTCATAATGAAAAAAATGAACTGGTTCCTATAAGAACAGTTACAGGGTGGCGCATGTGTATTGACTACAGAAGACTCAACACAGCCACTAGAAAGGATTATTTTCCTTTACCATTCATAGACCAGATGCTAGA
>NC_029788.2:51603044-51616071 GCF_000816755.2 Arachis ipaensis
GACTGGACTTTACCATTTGAACTAATGTGTGATACCAGTGACCACACCATTGGTGCAGTACTAGAGCAGAGGCATGACAAGCTTCTGCATGTCATATATTATGCTAGCCGTATTTTAAATGATGCCCAGAAAAATTATACAACCACAGAAAAAGAATTGCTTGCAGTGGTTTATGCCATTGACAAGTTTAGATCATACTTAGTAGGATCAAAAGTGATTGTGTACACTGACCATGCTGCTCTTAAATATCTACTCACAAAGCAGGATTCAAAACCCAGGCTCATAAGATGGGTGTTGCTTCTGCAAGAGTTTGATATAGAAATAAGAGACAGAAAAGGGATAGAGAACTATATGGCTGATCATCTGTCCCGGATAGAACCAGTAGAAGGAGAGTTTCCCCCCTCTATTGAGATCTCTGAGACCTTTTCGGATGAGCATTTGTTTGCCATTCAGAAAATACCATGGTTTGCAGATATTGCAAACTATAAAGCTGCAAAGTTCATACCCAAGGAGTACAGCAAGCAACAAAAGAAAAAATTAGTTATTGATGCAAAGTACTACTTATGGGATGAACCCTATCTTTTTAAGAGATGTGCAGACGGAATAATCCGTAGGTGTGTGCCTAGAGAAGAAGCACAGAGGATCTTATGGCATTGCCACGGATCACAATATGGAGGCCATTTCGGAGGTGAGCGAACAGCCACCAAGGTCCTCCAGTATGGCTTCTACTGGCCTACACTCTATAGGGATTCCCAAGAGTTTGTACGTAACTGTGATAGTTGCCAAAGAGCTGGTAATCTGCCTCATGGTTATGCCATGCCTCAACAGGGAATCTTGGAGATTGAGTTGTTTGATGTATAGGGAATTGACTTCATGGGACCTTTCCCACCATCATACTCAAACACTTATATTCTAGTGGCAGTCAACTATGTATCAAAATGGGTAGAGGCCGTTGCCACACCCACCAATGATACTAAAAAAGTGCTGAAGTTCCTCCAGAAACATATCTTCAGCAGGTTTGGTGTCCCTAGAGTACTAATCAGTGATAGGGGCACTCACTTCTACAACAAACAGCTTTACTCTGCCATGGTCCGGTATGGGATTCGCCACAAGGTGGCGACTCCATATCATCCACAGACAAATGGGCAAGCTAAAATTTCTAACAGAGAACTAAAAAGAATCCTAGAATGGACTGTAAGTACCCGTAGAAAGGATTGGGCAAGAAGCTTGGATGATGCTCTGTGGGCTTACAGAACAGCATTCAAGACTCCTATAGGGACCTCTCCATACCAACTTGTGTATGGTAAGGCTTGTCATCTGCCTGTGGAACTGGAACATAAGGTCTACTGGGCAACCAGATTCCTAAACTTTGATGCCAAATTAGGTGGAGAAAAAAGACTGCTCCAGCTGAATGAGCTAGAGGAATTCAGATTCACTGCTTTCGAAAATGCCAAGCTTTATAAAGAGAAATAAAAAAGGTGGCATGACAGAAAGCTTTCATCTAGAGTCTTTGAACCAGGACAAAAAGTTCTGTTGTTTAACTCTAGGCTCAGGCTATTCTCCGGAAAACTGAAATCCCGGTGGAGGGGACCATATGTGATTACAAGTGTATCACCATATGGTTATGTGGAGCTTCAAGACATTGATTCTGATAAGAAGTTTATTGTTAATGGACAGAGAATCAAGCACTATCCTGAAGACAATGTTGAGCAAGAGTGCTCAAGGCTGAGGCTAGATTAAAAGCTCAGCAAGGTCCAGCTAAAGACAATAAAGAAGCGCTTGCTGGGAGGCAACTTAGCCATTAGCAAAACTTTTTCTGTTATTTTTCATTTTGTTTATTTTTTAAAATATATGAGCTTAATATTAACAAGGTAAAGAATCAATTGCATAAGTCCACAGGGTTACAGAAGAATTCAGAGCACAAAACAGGAAAAAGGAGCTCACTGGCAAGAAAATGCCAGTAAGAGGCACAACTGGTCGTTAAACGCCCAAAAGGAGTATCTACTGGGCGTTTAACGCCAGTAAAGATAGCCATCTAGGCGTTAAACGCCAGAAAGAAGCAGCTTCTGGGCGTTCAACGCCAGATTTACAGCATCCTGGGCGTTCAGAAAAATGCCCAGTGACAAAGGGGTTTCTGGCGTTTAACGCCAGCTAGAAGCAACAGCTGGGCGTTAAACGCCCAAAACAAGCACTAACCGGGCGTTAAACACCCGAAACATGCAGCAGTTGGGCGTTTAACGCCAGGATTATGGGGAGTAGGCAATTTCGTTTTTAATTCAATTTTTTTTTCATTTTTTATGTTTCAATTCATGATTTCTTGCACAAACATGTTACAAATCCTAATTTTTCAAATCTTTTTTCAAAAAAATATCAAATGTATCTTAATTGATAAACCCTTTTTCCTCTTCAAATTTTTTTCAAATCCTTTTCAAAACAATTCTATCTCTTTTCCTTCTAAAATCTTTTCAACTCATCAATATCTTTTTCAAATCTTCACATCATTTTTTTCAAAATCCAGATTTATCTTTTTCAAATATCTTTCATATCTTTTCAATTTTAAATCACATCTTTTCCTATCATACTCATCTTTTTTAATCTCGTGAAAAATCTGCAGGGGCGTTTACACGCCTAATAGGAGCAGGGATGATACATCCTTGACCCCTCTGGATCTGTGGACCCCATAGGATCCCCACAGGATCTGTGGATTCCACAGGATCTCCACCTACCTCACCATTCAAATTCAAACCATTCCCCTCCCAAACCCACCCATTCACACACCTCTATCTCCTCCATCTTCTCCACTTCTTTCTTCTTTTGCTTGAGGACAAGCAAACCTTTTAAGTTTGGTGTGGTAAAAGCATTGCTTTTTGTTTTTCCATAATTCAGTGGTAGAGCAATTGACTACAGATCAAAGAGCTATGAGGGAGGAGCAATAAAGGCAAGGAAGAGACATAGAGGAGCACAAGAGCACCATTGGTTCTTCAAGAAATCAAATCTTGATCAATAGCCAATTCCTTGGTTAATTGCTCATGAGAAGAGATGAAGTGTGGTCACTGATTATACCACATGCATTTCCCAAATCAAGTATTGAGAGGGTTATAGTCACATACCCATCCAAACCCAATTTGGTCCAGCATGAGAAAGCATTTCTAGCTTGATCTCTTCATTCCTCTTTCAAGGTTCAAAAGAGATCCAAGTTTGAATAGCTTTTTTTCCAAGATAACTACCCAATTAGATGAAGATCGAAAGGTTTCAAGAAAAATCAAGAGAAAAAATAGAAGAAGAATAATGAAAATTAGTATTGATCCATCAAATTACAACAGAGCTCCCTAACCCAATGAAAGGGGTTTAGTTGTTCATAGCTCTAGAAAATGAAAACAAAGATGGAGAATACATCAGAAAACTAGAAAATGCAGAGAAGGTAAAATACAGAGAGTAGTTCTCTTTTCCAACTTTTTGAACCCCCTAAACAATTCAAAGCTACTCCTATATATACTACTTCTCTCAGCTTCTGGTTGGCTCTTCAAGTCTTGGGCCTTTGGATCTTGAGTTTGAAGCAGTTCTCTTCTTCATTTGGGCTTGGCTTTATTTGCAGAGAGAAAGTGTGAAGTGGGCAGAGACTTTAGCTCGGGACGTTAGGGTGTTAACGTTTAGTGAAAATATGAGTTCGAGAACGTTAGTGACAATCAACTTTCTCACTAACGTTCCTAAGTAAAAGCCACGTTAACTTCAATGTTAGTGGCACAAACGTTGCCACTAACGTTGCCTCTAAGTCCTTCGCACACGTTATTGAGACTTAACATTCCCAATAACTTTGAAAAGCCCCCTTTGTTCCCACGTTAGAGCTCACGTTAACTTAGTTAACGTGGCTCTTTAACATGGGCTTGCCATCCTTCGAGAACGTTAGTGACACTCAACATTGTCACTAACGTTCCAAGGTGCCCCTATGTCTCACGTTAGAGTCCATGTTAACTAGGTTAACATGGCTTCTAACGTGGCCATGCTTAGCCATCCCCAATGTTAGTGACAATGTTAGGTGTCACTAACGTTGGCTCATCATTCACTCATCAACGTTAGCTTCCACGTTAACTAAGTTAACGTGGCTCTTAGTGGCTTGTGTGGCTCCTTCCAACGTTAGTGACAATATTGAGTGTCACTAAAGTTGGCCATCATCCTCTTTTTCACATGTTAGCCTCCACGTTAACTTAGTTAACGTGGAAGTTAACGTGGCTCCTTGGGGGGT
This sequence comes from Arachis ipaensis, assembly GCF_000816755.2. Taxonomy (NCBI): domain Eukaryota; kingdom Viridiplantae; phylum Streptophyta; class Magnoliopsida; order Fabales; family Fabaceae; genus Arachis; species Arachis ipaensis. The sequence goes on from NC_029788.2 coordinate 51,607,288, forward strand.
TATGTGGTTGCTTCCAACGTTAGTGACAATGTTGGGTGTCACTAACGTTGTCGACCACTCTTGCTTCTTACGTTAGCTCCCACGTTAACCAAGTTAACGTGGGGGTTAACGTGGAATGTTTCTCCTTAGGCCAACGTTAGTGACTGATGGGCGGAAAACGATCCGACACAAAACTCACCAGCAAGTGCACCGGGTCGCATCAAGTAATAAAAACTCACGTGAGTGAGGTCGATCCCACAGGAATTGAAGGATTGAGCAATTTTAGTTTAGTGGTTGATTTAGTCAAGAAAATCAAGTGTTGGTTGAGTGATTTGTGATTAACAGAAATTAAATTGCATGAAAAGTAAAGGGAGAGGGGTAGATTGCAGAAAATTAAAGAGAACGGAAAATAAAAGTGCTGAATCTTAAAGAACAAGAAATTAAATTGGCAGAAACTTAGAACGCAAGAAATGTAAATTGCAGAATCTTAAAGTGCAAGGAATGTAAATGGCTTGAATTATAAAGGGGAGTGGGAATTGGATTTGCAGAAGTTAGACCAGGAAAAGTAAATTTGCGATGAACAGAAAAGTAAAAGATGGATTTAATTAAACCGGATCTCAAATGACAATGAGAACAAGCTTGGTGTAGAAATGAAACAAGGAAATTTAAATTTAAAGATGTAGATCTCAGGACTGAATGTTACTTGAGTGAGGCATTATGCAGCTAGGCCGTGTGCTGTCTTCCACGTTTGGCTCAACGTTTGAGGTCAAACGTGAGCTCAAACGTGGACCTCCCTTCTTGTATGCTTCTTGGGGGCTACTTTGTCCTCTTGTCGCGTTGCCAATTTTGTGTCCAATAGAGACTATTATATATGGTTGGAAAGCTCTGAATGTCATCTTTCTAACCCACTTGGAATCACCTCAATTGGACATCTACAACTCAAGTTATTCTTGTTTGAAGTATGCCCCTTCATGCTATTTGGTGCCAACGTTTGACCTCACGTTTGAGTCAAACGTTGGCTCAAACGTTGCTGTGCCCAGGAGCTCCAACTCTCTTCTTTTTGGAGCCAACGTTTGACCTCACGTTTGAGGCAAACGTTGGCTCAAACGTTGCTACCTCCAGGGATGCCATTTCTCTTCTCTTTGGCGCCAACGTTTGACCTCACGTTTGAGGCAAACGTTGGCGCAAACGTTTACTTCCAGGAGCTTCCATCTTCAGCCAATGTTTGACCTGAACGTTTGAGGCAAATGTTGGCGCAAACGTTGGCTTTTCCCCAGGGTGTTCTTCAACTGCTACTCACGTTTGGGTTGACGTTTGAGGCAAACGTTAGCTCAAACGTGAATTCCATTTTCTCAAACCCATTCTTGCAACCTTCTTCCATAATGTTGGCACACCTTTTGTTTCCTTTCTTCACCTACAAGTAATCAAAACAACCAATCAAAGTATCACAAAATTCACAAGGTTTATAAATCAATTAATTATCAACTAAAGTTAGCTTGAACCTCATGATTTTGTATCAATTAAAAGGTGGTTGATTGATTTAAGGAAACCATGCAATTCCAATTCAAATGGCTAATTTATAATGCAAGAAAGTGCTTAAAACTAAATAAAAACAAGAGAAAAAGACTAGTGAAACTAGGCTAAGATGACTTGTCATCACAACACCAAACTTAAAGCTTGCTTGTCCCCAAGCAAGAAAAGAATTATTAAGAAGAAAGAATGAAAACAAAAGAGAATGCTCATGTTAGAAGAATATTATTGATAGTTCATGGGGTTTTATGCAGATATGTAACTTATCCACTTTTTATTGACAATTAGGCCTAGAAAGTTTCCTTTAAGCATCAAGCAATATACTGCTATGACCTCTCATTATTCCTTTGTCATTGGTTACTATTTTTCTATAAGCTTTAGTTCAGTGTCATGTGTAACAAGCTCTTTTCTTTACTTATGCTTGACACATTATTCACTATAGACACTTGGCTCACATTCCTTCTTAGAACATTGATGCCCAGTACCTCTTTGGGTTACTAAATTCCTTGTAGTTAGGTTGCTCTTGATAGTGGACTTTCAGTTGATGATCCCGGGTTAGTTAACCCAAGTCACCAAGTGTTGATGCACTCCAAAGAACTTAATAATCCAAGCAGATCCCAATACAAAGACACCACAGGCATATATTCTAAGGTTCAAGCTATTGGTGTCTAGCTTTGTTTCTTTTTATTTTTCTTTTGTTCTGTTGCCATTTTTGGCTTTTTCTTTTCTCTTTTTGTTTTTCTTTTCACACAAGGACTTTTATTTGATTGAGATTCATAGACAGTGAGCTGCTTTCTTCTTAAAGAGAGAACAATCTATTCCTTTTATTCACTGCTAGTGAGTTGCCACACAATCACACATATATGCCACCACTTACTATTATTTGACTTCTAGCTAACAATGAACCATCTTACTTCATGTTTCAAACATTTCTTTTATTGAATTGAAAAGATGCAGGGGACAAAGCATGCATTAGTTAAGTGAAAGTAACCACACAGGCACACACTTAGACTAGTTTACTTATTTTAAGAAAAATAAACATGATGCAAAAACTACTTTAAACAGAAAAGATGCATGGAGCAGGTCCACCTTTCATTTATCGTGCTTTTTCTTTCTTCTTTCATATGTTTGGTTGTTGGTGTTTCCTGTTTCCATGTTTGTTGTCTGTTGTCCATGCTAGAATCCAGCTCTATTCATCGGTTCTTCTACTCTATCTTCAAGCCTCATAGCATTACTTACTTCAATCTCACTTTTCCCTTTGAAGTACTCATCGAAAGTTGGAAACGCTGGATCCATGTTGTGCAGATGCTCTCCGATGTAGTTCAATTTAATTTGACTATTTATGTTGTAGTCGGCTTGGACTTCATATCTTGCCTCTTGGAGGGTTGTGAACTCTTTCAGAGCCCTCATATTTTCAGCTTGCATTTGGTTGGCTCTCATGCATAAACGCATAATGGTGCTCGGGTAGTGCAGCCACCCTTCGGCCGAATTTTTCTCTGCTAACCTTTGGATGTCATTTGCAATGATCTCATGGACTTTCACTTCACCTCCCATGATTATGCAATATAACATGATAGCTCTCTTCTTATTGACCTCCGAGTTGTTTACTGTGCCTAGGATTGATCTCTTCATTAGCTCATACCAACACTTCGCTTCAGGGGTGAGATCTTCCCTTCTCAAGTACTTGTACTTGTTTTTAGTAGTTCCTACCCATTCTGTATTGACTACACTAATCTCACTGGCAATCTCATCATAGTCCTGTTCTTCATTTAACCTTTGATGGTATCCTGGCTTATCAAAATGAGCTGCCCTTAGTTTCAATACTTTCATGATAGTATTTGGGCTAAAATCTACTTCAGTTCCCCGCACATAACTCCTGTAAGTTGGAGCTTGATCCATCTCGGTTCTTGGGGTGTTGGCATAAAATTCCCATATAATGTTCGCATTAATCTTGGTGATTGGTGAAATGAGCTCTTCCCACCTCCTTTTCCTAATCTTGGCTTTCATTTCTTGGCACTCATCGTCCAGCAATAGGAGTGGAACCTCTGGATATATTTTCTTCTGCCTCATCCATTCAAATTGTAGTTGATGGTACCAAGATCTAAATTTCCATCGATCAAATTCATGGGTGCTTTCCTCAATCATAGGCTCTTTTTCTCTCCTTCGTTTGGTTCTTGAGAAAGAGGCCATGATTGCTCAATTGGTTGATCTTTTTGAGGGTAGAGAAAGTGTGAAGAAAGTTGGAGATTTTTATGTGTTTTTGACAGAGGAATATTTGAGGCCGAGCTTATATGGTGAGGAATGAAGGATGAATTGGAGTTTGAATAGTTGGAGTGCAGGGAGTGTGCAACTTTTTCGTTTATGTGCATGGCTTGAAGGTGGTGTTTTATACTCATTTGATTGAACATTGGAGGGTTGGGATGCAATTAGATACTTTGCAAATCAACGGCGTGCATGCAAGTTGAATAAGGACAAAGCTTGCTTCCTTAATGGTTTTCAACGTTCTCTTTCCAAGAGTGTGCAGAATTACTCCTTGAAGCATGTGATGCATCTTTGTCTTCATTCTATGCCCCTTCTTGTCTTGTCCCTTTCATTGAATATTCTTTGACCACCTAACCATCACAACAAGACAACAAAGATAACATTATCAAATCTTGGCAAGAAAGCTTATTAAATTACTATGTGAACTCTCATTCCTTATATCCATTTTGACCGTGACTCTTCTCTCTTTTTTTTTTTTCTTGGAGGACACCAAACTTAATGTTTGGCCATATAATCCAAAATATTTCTTCCTCCAACTAGTGTTTTTGAAATCTTAATGTCACTCTTGGTTATCTATTCATAAGGAATGCCTAAAAAATATACCTATGATCATCGGTGCATGATTTTAGTTTCATTAATCAAGAGCTGTTCTTTTGAAAGCTCTACATATGCAGACACCAAACTTAATGTTTGGTCATATGCTTTATTAGAATGAATAAGCACATGGTCTAAGATCGTTTGAAAAACTAATTTGGTGTGCTCGAAGGCACACCAAACTTAGAAGTCTTGGCATATGTTTTAAAACAATGTTTGCACTCATGAAAAAAAATATCATGCTGGATGATCATAGCTTATTGAATTTAAAATAACAGAAATCTTAAATCATGGGTTGCCTCCCATGGAGCGCTCTTTTATTGTCACTAGCTTGACATTGGGGCTTTCTTTTATGGTGGTTGATGGTTGTAGTGCCTCAATTTGTCCCCTCTGACTGTGAGCTTCTTCTTTGTTGCTTGATGTTCTATCTCAGCATGTTCTAGTGAGATTATTTTGCTCACAGTATAGTAATCATCAGTCTGTTGGCTTGCTCCCAGTTGTTGATAGACTAACTGTACTTTGTCACCTTTGGAGAGCCCTTCTGTTGGGATTTTTTTATTCTTCCACCCTTTGTGAGCCTTCTTCTTATTTTTCTTCCTTTTTCTGGTTAACCTTTCCTCCTTGACAGTAGCTTTAGTTGTGGCACTTTCCTTCTTGGTTATCTTCCAAATTTCCTTTTGAGTGCCCTCTTTTCCTTGCATCTGTTCGTTCTTCTGCTTTACTGAAGTGTTGATTACTTGCCTAGAGAAACAGTCATTGATGACTTGGCTTCTTCCTTCAGAATTTTGTCATTCTGGGAACACTTTCAGAGTAATGCTTTCCTCATGCATCCTAAGAGTTAGTTCTCCTTGCTCTACATCTATGATGGCTCTGGCAGTAGCTAAAAATGGCCTTCCCAAGATAATCGAATTGTTTCCTTCTTCTTCTATTTCCAAGATTACAAAATCCGCAGGATAAATGAACTTGTCAACCTTAACTAAAAGGTTTTCGATCACTCCTTTGGGATGTACTACTGACTGGTCCACCAATTCCAATGACATCTGTATTGGTTTCACCTTCTCTATGCCAAGCTTTTTCACTAAAGAGGATGGGATCAGATTTATGCTTGCTCCTAAATCGCACATCCCCTTGTTGATAAATAGACTTCCAATGGTACAAGGTAGGAAGAAACTTCCTGGATCTTCCAACTTGGGAGGGAGTCCTTTTCTGATGAGTGCACTGCATTCTTCAGAGAGAAGTACAGTCTCCTTCTCCAGCCAGCTTCTTTTCTTATTAATGAGTTCCTTCAAGAACTTGGCATATAAGGGCATCTGTTCCAATGCTTCAGCCAGGGGAATGTTGATTTCCAGTTTCTTGAAAGTTTCCAGGAATTTGTGGAAGTGTTGATCTTTGGTTTCTTTGTTGAACCTCTGTGGGTATGGCGGCGGAGGAATGAAGACTTTCTCCTTTTTTTGTGCTTCTTCCTCTCTCTCATGTGTATTGATTGGCTGGTCTTCTTTTCTTTTGGGGTTCTCTGTGTTCTTGTTTGACACCATATTTCGATCATTGGCTTCCTCTGTATCTGTTGGCTTTTTGCTGCTTTCCACTGGCTTCTTTGTGGTGTCATTGTTGCTCATCAATGTTCTCCCACTTCTTAATTGTATTGCCTTGCATTCTTCCTTAGGATTTGGGATTATGTCACTCGGCAGTGAGCTTGAAGGTCTCTCAACAGAAATCTGTTTGGAGATTTGCCCAATTTGCCTCTCTAGGCTCTTCATGGAGGCTTCATGATTTTTGGTTGTCATTTCCTGGTGTTTCCATATTTTGTCTATCAATGTTTCCAAGTTGGTTAGTCTTTGAGATTCAGGTGATGCTTGTGGTGGGTTGTGAGATGTGAATGGTGGGTGGTGGGTATTTTGGTTTGTGAGTTGGTTATTGGATTGGTAATGGTTGGGGTGGTTATTTTGAGGCTTTTTGTAAGGGTTTTGGTTAGTTTGCTGCTGGTTGTGGTTTTGGTGGTTTCTTGAAGTGTTTTGGTTTGGGTTCCTCTGCCATGGTTGTTGGTTCTGGTTGTGATTATCTCCCCATCTGAGGTTCGGGTAACCATGTCAACAAGATTCTGGGCTTCCTCAGCAGTTTTCATCAGTTGTAGTGAACCTCCAGCAGAATGATCTAATGCCTCTTGAGATTTCAATGTCAGGCCTTCATAGAAATTTTGCAGCACGTCCCATTCATTGAACATCTCTGGGGGACACTTTCTGATTAAGGCTTTGTACCTCTCCCATGCTTCATACAAGGATTCGGCATCTAATTGTGTGAATGTCTGCACCTCGGTTTTCAGCCTGATGACTCTTTGGGGTGGGTAGAATTTGGTTAGAAATTTGGTCACCAAGTCATCCCAACTAGTGATGCTTCCTTGGGGAAAAGTTTCAAGCCATTGTGTGGCCTTGTCCCTTAATGAAAACGGGAACAGCAGGAGCTTGTAAGTTTCAGGATTCACACCATTGGATTTGACAGTGTCACAAATCCTTGAAAAGGTAGATAGATGTTGATTTGGGTCCTCCAATGGTCCTTCCCCAAACGAGCAGTTGTTTTGGACTAATGTGATGAGTTGTGGCTTCAGTTCAAAGTTATTTGCATTGACATTAGGGGTGAGAATGCTGCTTCCACAATGTCTAGCATTTGCAAAGGTGTAGGAGGAAAATACTCTCCTCTGTTGTGGGTGATTGTTAACTCCTTCTCCTGGATTAGATGTATCTCCTTCCATCTCGTGATATTCTTCCTCAGATTCTTCTTCTCCAACAATATTTTTCCCTCTTTCAGCTCTTCTTAATCTTCTAAGAGTTCTCTGGTCAGCTTCAGATAAAACAGGAATGGATCTCCATGTACCTGACATACAAACAAATCAAAAGAAACACCAACAATAACACTTCAATCTATTGCTAGAATGAAGTTTAGTTTAAGCAAAAATTTGAACAGTTAGTGGGTTAGTCCAAGATTAAAGAATCAGAAAAGAAAAAGTGCTTGATCTAGATCTCCACTTCACGTAATCATTGTCAATCTATTTCAATCCCCGGCAACGGCGCCAAAAACTTGATGGGCGGAAAACGATCCGACACAAAACTCACCGGCAAGTGCACCGGGTCGCATCAAGTAATAATAACTCAGGTGAGTGAGGTCGATCCCACAGGGATTGAAGGATTGAGCAATTTTAGTTTAGTGGTTGATTTAGTCAAGCGAATCAAGTGTTGTTTGAGTGATTTGTGATTAACAGAAATTAAATTGCATGAAAAGTAAAGGGAGAGGGGTAGATTGCAGAAAATTAAAGAGAACGGAAAATAAAAGTGCTGAATCTTAAAGAACAAGAAATTAAATTGGCAGAAACTTAGAACGCAAGAAATGTAAATTGCAGAATCTTAAAGTGCAAGGAATGTAAATGGCTTGAATTATAAAGGGGAGTGGGAATTGGATTTGCAGAAGTTAGACCAGGAAAAGTAAATTTGCGATGAACAGAAAAGTAAAAGATGGATTCAATTAAACCGGATCTCAAATGACAATGAGAACAAGCTTGGTGTAGAAATGAAACAAGGAAATTTTCAATTCTCCTCCCAAATTCTCTTGAATTAAACAACAATGCTGAGAAAAATAAAGTGAACTCTGAGCAAAACTGAAAAGAAAGCTATTCTGAAAAACGAAAAAGGGAAGCTCTCAAAAACTACAAATCCTAAGCTATTTATACACTTTCTTCAAATGATCATTAAGCCTTTGAATTGGGCCTTTAGCCTTGATGGAATTGGGTTGATAGTGGCCTCTGTTGATTGCTCTTGGTGTTGGGAGGAAATCCATTAGTGAACCAGGCCATGAACCATTCACGTTTGAGCCAACGTTTGAGGCAAACGTTGACTCAAACGTTACTTGAGTGAGGCATTATGCAGCTAGGCCATGTGCTGTCTTCCACGTTTGGCTCAACGTTTGAGGTCAAACGTGAGCTCAAACGTGGACCTCCCTTCTTGTATGCTTCTTGTGGGCTACTTTTTCCTCTTGTCGCGTTGCCAATTTTGTGCCCAATAGAGACTATTATATATGGTTGGAAAGCTCTGAATGTCAGCTTTCTAACCAACTTGGAATCACCTCAATTGGACATCTAGAACTCAAGTTATTCTTGTTTGAAGTATGCCCCTTCATGTTGTTTGGTGCCACCGTTTGACCTCACGTTTGAGTCAAACGTTGGCTCAAACGTTGCTGTGCCCAGGAGCTCCAATTCTCTTCTCTTTTGGAGCCAACGTTTGACCTCACGGTTGAGGCAAACGTTGGCTCAAACGTTGCTGCCTCCAGGGATGCCATTTCTCCTCTCTTTGGCGCCAACGTTTGACCTCACGTTTGAGGCAAACGTTGGCGCAAACGTTGGCTTTCCCCAGGGTGTTCTTCAACTGCTACTCA
>NC_029788.2:51616138-51618200 GCF_000816755.2 Arachis ipaensis
TTGTATGCTTCTTGGGGGCTACTTTGTCCTCTTGTTGCGTTGCCAATTTTGTGCCCAATAGCGACTATTATATATGGTTGGAAAGCTCTGAATGTCAGCTTTCTAACCCACTTGGAATTACCTCAATTGGACATCTACAACTCAAGTTATTTTTGTTTGAAGTATGCCCCTTCATGCTGTTTGGCGCCAACGTTTTACCTCACGTTTGAGGCAAACGTTGGCTCAAACGTTGCTGCCTCCAGGGATGCCATTTCTCTTCTCTTTGGCACCAACGTTTGACCTCACGTTTGAGGCAAACGTTAGCGCAAACGTTGCCTTCCAGGAGCTTCCATCTTCAGCCAATGTTTGACCTCAACGTTTGAGGCAAACGTTGGCGCAAACGTTGGCTTTTCCCAGGGTGTTCTTCAACTGCTACTCACGTTTGGGTTGACGTTTGAAGCAAACGTTAGCTCAAACGTGAATTCCATTTTCTCAAACCCATTCTTGCAACCTTCTTCCATAATGTTGGCACACCTTTTATTTCCTTTCTTCACCTACAAGTAATCAAAACAACCAATCAAAGTATCACAAAATTCACAAGGTTTATAAATCAATTAATTATCAACTAAAGTTAGCTTGAACCTCATGATTTTGTATCAATTAAAAGGTGGTTGATTGATTTAAGGAAACCATGCAATTCCAATTCAAATGGCTAATTTATAATGCAAGAAAGTGCATAAAACTAAATGAAAACAAGAGAAAAGGACTAGTGAAACTAGGCTAAGATGACTTGTCATCAGTGACAATGTTGAATGTCACTAACGTTGGTGTTTCTTCCCCCTTTTAACGTTAGAGGTCACGTTAACTAAGTTAACGTGGACTCTAACGTGGCTACTTGTGAGCATTTGCCAACGTTAGTGACAATGTTAAGTGTCACTAACGTTGGCTCAACTTCCCCTCTCCACGTTAGAGTTCACGTTAACTTAGTTAACGTGACTCTTAACGTGGTCAATGATGGCTTTGAGAGCGTTATTGGCAATCACTTTTCTCATTAACTTTGCAAGTTACCTCCCATTCCTTGCTTCCTTTGGTCCTGAAATCAAGCAATAGAGTGCATCAAAGTTCTAGTACAAGTCATGGGTAATGCAGCATACAATTTGTCACTAAACTCATTTAAAATCCTCATGAAATAATGTAAAATGCACAATGTATGCTTGAATCAAGGTGTAAGTGAATATCTACCCAAAACTAGCTTATTTCCGAAGGGAATGCATGAAACTAACCTAAAAACAGTAAAGAAAAGGTCAGTGAAACTGGCCAAGATGCCCTGGCATCACAACACCAAACTTAAAGCTTGCTTGTCCCTAAGCAAGTACTGGAACAAGAGAATGATGAATGGAATGCCAAGAGCAATGAGTCATTCTTGTGGAAGTCATATCACTGATTTTATGGTGGTTTCATGCATAGCAACTTAGGTTCATTCCTTTACTGGCTTTCAGACCTTTATCATGTCCTAAAACACTCACTTTGCTTACATCCCATGAGACTTTTATTCATTGATCTCTTTATTGTCATTTCAGAGCTTATTGGTGTTCTTAGGCTAAGTGCTCTGTAAGGGAGCAACTTTTTAAGATAAGCTTTCAGCCAACACTCCCGAACCAGTTGGTTCAAGGTGCTAGGTGTTGAAGCACCCCTAAGGACTTACTCCCTCAAGTATATCCCCCATACATACACACTACAGGCATCTGGTTCATTTATTTTCCTTCTTGAGACCTTGGTGTCCAACACCTCTTTGGGTTACTAAATGCTCTGTGGTGAGGGTTACTCTTGATAATGGACTTTCAGCTGATAATCCCGGGTTAGTTAACCCAAGTTACCAAGTGATAAAGCACCCCTAAGAGCTTATTCATACAAGTAGATCCCTCACACAGGAACACCACAGACACATATCTTAAGAACAAAACCATTGGTGCCTAGCCTTATTGCTTACTCTTTTTCTTTTGTTTTTCCACTTTCATTAGTCTTTTCTCTTTCTCTTATTAGGATCTTGTCATATACTTAGTCTCATGAGTATATTCAAAGC
>NC_029788.2:51618324-51622652 GCF_000816755.2 Arachis ipaensis
CCTAAAAACAGTAAAGAAAAGGTCAGTGAAGCTGGCCAAGATGCCCTGGCATCACAACACCAAACTTAAAGCTTGCTTGTCCCTAAGCAGGTACTGGAACAAGAGAATGATGAATGGAATGCCAAGAGCAATGAGTCATTCTTGTGGAAGTCATATCACTGATTTTATGGTGGTTTCATGCATAGCAACTTAGGTTCATTCCTTTACTGGCTTTCAGACCTTTATCATGTCCTAAAACACTCACTTTGCTTACATCCCATGAGACTTTTATTCATTGATCTCTTTATTGTCATTTCAGAGCTTATTGGTGTTCTTAGGCTAAGTGCTCTGTAAGGGAGCAACTTTTTAAGATAAGCTTTCAGCCAACACTCCCGAACCAGTTGGTTCAAGGTGCTAGGTGTTGAAGCACCCCTAAGGACTTACTCCCTCAAGTCTCTCCCCCATACATACACACCACAGGCATATAGTTCATTTATTTTCCTTCTTGAGACCTTGGTGTCCAGCACCTCTTTAGGTTACTAAGTGCTCTGTAGTGAGGGTTACTCTTGATAATGGACTTTCAGCTGATAATCCCGGGTTAGTTAACCCAAGTTATCAAGTGATAAAGCACCCCTAAGAGCTTATTCATCCAAGTAGATCCCTCACACAGAACACCACAGACACATATCTTAAGATCAAAACCATTGGTGCCTAGCCTTATTGCTTACTCTTTTTTCTTTTGTTTTTCCACTTTCATTATTCTTTTCTCTTTCTCTTATTAGGATCTTGTCATATACTTAGTCTCATGAGTATATTCAAAGCAAAGTATTCAGGCCAGATAGTTGTCATCCCACCTTATGGTTGAACCAAATTAGCTAACTTATGATCATACCACAAACTCATGAATGTACTCCATAGTATGAACTCCATTCTGGTCTTTTGAAACATAAACATTCTATCTTCATTTGATTCAAAAGGAACAAGCATACAAGTAAGTAAAGTAAGGATGCAGTGATATAAAGACTAGCACACAGAGACCTATTCAGAAAGAAAACTTAAAAGACAGAATTTAAAAAGATTCAAACTAACATGGAAGCATGTTCTATTTCATACAAGATCTTCCTTATTTAAAGCATAGAAAACGATGGACCAAAAAGAACTCCACCACCTGTCATTCATGTGGATGCCCATGCTCCCATCCTTGCTTGTCCTCATTGTGTCTCTCTTGAGTGCTTGTACTTCCACTTCCCTTGCCTTTTCCAAGCAGCTTCTTCCAGAAGCCAGTATCTTCCATCTTCTTCTTTAGTGCTTCTTTCTGCTGTTTCACCTTCCCTTCTTCTTGCACTACCAATTCTTTTTGGACCTCATTATATGTGGGAATGGCATAGTGAAGATGATGCAAATGATTAGACATGTAATTCAACATTCCTTGAGTGTTTACATAGAACTCCTCCCTATGTAGTTGCCTTCCTTCATTGAGTACACTGAACTCATTGAAAGTTTTCATTTGGGCTATTTGCCGCTGGTTGAGTTCTTGCAAGTGCTTCTTTTGAAGCTCTTGCCTCTCATTCACTTGGTTGATGGCTTGAGTGAGCTGGGAGTAGTGTTCCTGCTGCTGCTCCATTTGTTATTTTTGCCATGCTTCCTGTTGGCTCAGCCAGTTGGATTGAAGGTTCAGTATTTGCTCTTGTCCTTCCATATCTCTCATCCCCAGATCCTCAATGGCTTTTAGAAGGTGACTCATGTTCAAGTTGGCTGGATCATAATACTCTCCTTGTTGATATTCTTCCTGATGAGGTCCCTTTTGGTGAACTCTTTCTTTTTCTTTTGGTTTCCCTATTTGTGGCCTTCTTTGTTGCTGAGCAGGTGTAGTATAAACCAATCGCTCGAGTGTAACTGGCCTCCCTGTGTTCACCCAGTCTGGATTGCTGTCCTCAAATACTACCTTGGCCTTGTTGCATAAGCGGAGAATGGTGCTGGGGTACCAAAGCCTGGCACCTGAATCAACCTTCTCAGCCGAATCTTGAATCCCCTCGGTGATGAGCTCATTCACATTGATTTCCCCACCCTGTATTAAGCAATGCACCATAGTAGCTCGATTGATGTTTACCTCTGAATTATTTGCAGCTGGTAGAATGGACCTCCTTACAAGTTCGAACTACCCCTTGGCTTCAGGGCTCAGGTCTCCCCTCTTGATGAACTTGGGTCTCCCATCTGTGTACCTCTCCCAGTCAGCTGCTATAACACAGATGTCTGACACTATCTCTAAGAGCTCATCATTATCAGGGCTTCTACTTAACTTTGCCTGATAACTGTCTTCATCAAAATGAGGTGATTTCAGGTGAAGAGCTCTCGTTATGGCATTTGGGCTGAAGTCCACCTCCTTTTCTCTCACGTAACTTTTGAAGGTTGGGGCCTTGGTTTTATCTTCTCTTACTACATTTGCATAAAATTCTTTGATGAGGTTTCATTGATCTTCCCCTCTGGACTTGTGAGCAATTGCCACCCCCTCTGTTCGATTTTCTCCAGAATTTGTGGTGACTCATTTGCATTGATTTGGAAGATTAACTCTGGCAATATCTTTCTGGCCCTTATCCGTTTGAATTCACGTTCATGAAAGGCAGTTTTGAATCTCTTCTCATCGAAAGGAACACTCTCCATGGGTTCCTTCCTCTTTTGCCTCTTTGAGCTTCATGATGCCACGAATTGAGTTGCTGTTTTGAGGGGGTTGGAGGATACGGATAGATGAGGAATAGGTTGGCTAGGACAGAGTGTGATGAGGGGGGTTGAGCAAGCCGAAAGTATGAAGTGTGGAGAATGGGAATTTGAGTGTGAGGAATGAGCATGCACTAAGGTTCACTTATATAGGGAGATCACGAGTGGATGGAAGGTGTGGATTGCAAGGATTGTTGCTTGATGGACGGTTGGGGTTGTGTATGAAGGAAGGACAAGGATCATCACTTAATGAGAGTGATTGGTTCGGTCTTCAAGGGTCTTCCGTCTCCAATGTTGCATGGCAACGTTTCCCCATGCGTTCCCTCTTGAGACATGTGTGTAGTGTTCTTCATTAAGTGGCGGAATCTCCCCCCATTTAATTGTCCAATCAATCCCCTTCAATGCTCTTTTCCTTTTTCCTATAAGAATTAAAATAAGGAAAAAAAATCAAACTCTACGGCTAGAATAATAAAGAGAAAAAAAATAGTTTTTATATTTATGAATTTCAACTAGCCAACTACTTGTGTATCCTTATAGGCAGATTGATGGCACCTTGGGGTGACACCAAACTTAGTTTGGAGCACTGTGATGAAAAGTTTTGTTCAAAGCTCCAAGAGTTCTACTTTGAACACCAAACTTGTTCTTCACTATATACTGCATGATAAAGATTTCACCAAGTGTTTTCAAGTTTGGGTTGAAATTCATAAACATTGCTTTTTTTCACTATTTTCTAAAAACATATAAAACATGGGTTGCCTCCCATGAAGCGCTTCTTTAGCGTCATTAGCTTGACGTTTTTCCCTCATCAAGGTGGTTGGTAGTGCTTAAAGTCCTCCCCTCTTGCTGTGGACTTATATCCATTGGTTGGATCAATGATTTCTACATGTTCCAGGGAAAGAACTCTGTTGATAGTGAAGACCTTAGGAAACTGAGATGGTACAGTTGGGAGATTAGGGGGAATATCTGGGAAGTAAGCTGAGACAACTCTATCCCCTGGAGAGAAGTCTTCCGTAGGGATCTTCTTGTTCCTCCACCTCCTTGGTACCTTCTTCTTTGTTTCTTTTGAGGTTGCCTTGCCCTCGGTGACCTCTTTTTCTAAAGGAGTTGTGATGCTGTATTTACCTGCCTCTAGAGGTTTAGGTTCCTCCAACTTTTCTTTGAGCTGTGGCAATTGCTGTTTTCCTTGTTTGTCAATTAAGGGGATCTTAGAATGAACTGGCTGTGCTTCAGTGCTTGTTTCCTCTTTCTGTGTTTTATTATCATTTGTGCTTAGTTCCTTGTCCTCTTGATCTGTTTCTTGTGAGAGTTTGAAAACATTGAAGCTGAGTCGTTCATCATGGATTCTCAATATTAGCTCCCCTTTCTCTACATCGATAAGTGCTCTGGCCGTAGCTAGGAATGGTCTTCCCAATATGATTGGGTGAGTGTGACTCTCTTCCATGTCCAGGATGACAAAGTCTGTTGGGAGAAAGTATTTCCCAACTTTTAGCAACACATTTTCCACCACTTCTGCTGCTTGCTTTTGAGTTTTGTCAGCCAGTCTGATAACTACATCTGTAGGTATTATCTCATTGATCTGCAGCCTCTTCATAAGGGATAAAGGCATTAAGTTGATGCTTGCTCCCAGATCATAG
>NC_029788.2:51624584-51652667 GCF_000816755.2 Arachis ipaensis
AAGTAAGGTTTCTAAGGTTTCAATCTTAGAGAGCTTGTCATCAATTGATGGGTGATTCGGAGCAGATGTGCTGTTTTGGTTTTGATAGGCGTGTGGAGAAGTGTTGTTGTGGGGGTGTTGAGATGTCCTCTGTGTGAATTGTGAATTGTTGTCACCTCCTCTTTGAACACCTTATTTTCTTGAATCTCTTGGCATATTTCTTCAAGTAAGGTTTCAATCTTAGAGAGCTTGTCATCAATTGATGGGTGATTCGGAGCAGATGTGCTGTTTTGGTTTTGATAGGCGTGTGGAGAAGTGTTGTTGTGGGGGTGTTGAGATGTCCTCTGTGTGAATTGTTGGGGAGCTGAATTGTTGTTGGAGTTGTAACGTCTCTGGTCTTGGTTTTGATCTTGCTGACTTCCCCACCCAAAGTTTGGGTGGTTTCTCCATCCAGGGTTGTAGGTCTTTGAGTATGGATCATAGTTTTGCCTTGGTGAATTCCCAATGTAGTTGGCTTGCTCCTGACTACCCTCTGCTTCTTCATTTACTCCTTCTTGGGTTGTTGATGAAGTGGAGATTGCTGCTACTTGGTTCCTCTCCATCTTCTTGGTGAGGTCAGCCAGCTGCTGGGTAATGAGCTTGTTTTGGGCCAACAGAGCATCTACATTGTTTAGCTCCATTACTCCTCTTGTGTTCCCTCTTTCGGAAGCATAGAAGTAGTCGTTCTCTGCTACTGTTTCAATAACATCTATGGCTTCCTCAATAGTCTTCTTCTTGTTCAAAGATCCTCCGGATGAATGGTCTACGGCCTTCTTTGACTCATAAGAGAGCCCTTCATAGAAAATGTGCAGCTACACCCATTTGTTGAACATGTCAGGTGGACACCTCCTTGTTAGGTCTTTAAACCTCTCCCATGCTTCATATAGAGTCTCACCATCTTGTTGCCTGAAAGTTTGAACCTCAACTCTCAGCCTATTGATTCGTTGAGGAGGGTAAAATCTTGCTAAGAATTTGTTCACCACATCCTCCCAAGTTGTCAAGCTCTCCTTTGGGAAAGACTCCAGCCATTTGGCTGCTTTATCCTTAAGTGAGAATGGAAACAAGAGCAGTCTATAGGTGTCAAGATGAACACCATTAGACTTCACTGTGTCACATATCCTCAGAAAGGTGGTTAGATGTTGATTGGGGTCTTCTTGAACACCTCCTCCAAACGAACAGTTGTTCTGAACAAGGGTGATGAGCTGTGGTTTAAGTTCAAAGTTGTTGGCATGGATTGTTGGCTTTTGGATGCTACTTCCACAATTGCCTGGGTTTGGATTGATGTAAGAGCCCAAAACTCTTCTATCCTCACCAGCATGATTTGCTCTACCTCCTCCCCCATGGTTGTGATCCTCTTCTTCATAATGGTTTTCCATGTTGTCTTCCAGGTTTGGTTCAAAGAATTCCTCCTCTTTCTCAGCACCAACCACTTTCTTTCCTCTTGCCTCCCTCCTTAATCTAAGGAAGGTCCTCTCAGGTTCAGAATCGAAGGAAGTTGAAGCCCCGCTTCTTCTCCCTGTCATACAACCATCAAGTGCAAGCAAGAAAAGATAGGTGCAGAAAGTATTTTTGTCAGAATTACTGTTAGTTGTGGGTGATGCAATATATCAAACAGTTAGTGGGTTATCAAATAGAATTGAAAATAACAAAGAAAAACAAAAGAGTAGAGGGGGGAGGGAAGAAGTTTAACTAAAACAGAAAGCAACTCACTCAAACAGAAAATGAAATTCACAAAATAAAAATGCTCAATCTAGTGATCTTCCAATTTAATCATTGTTGATGCACAATCAATCCCCGGCAACGGCGCCATAAACTTGATGCGGGTGGAAACTGTCTCTCAATAAATTTCCTTCGGCAAGTGTACCGAATTTGTCGTCAAGTAAAAACTCACAATAGAGTGAGGTCGAATCCCACAGGGATTGATGGATCAAGCAACTTTAATTAGAAGAATGTTCTAGTTGAGCGAATCCAGAATTTGGGTTGAGAGTTGTAGAAAATAAAATTGCGGGAATGTAAATAACAAAAAAGTAAATGCTAAAATTAAAGGACTGGAAGTAAATGACTGAAAGTATTGTTATTTTCAATTCTGTTTGCTAACCCACTAACTGTTTGATATATTGCATCACCCACAACTAACAGTAACGACCTCCTTAGTATGGTCACTGATTATACCACATGCATTTCCCAAATCAAGTATTGAGAGGGTTATAGTCACATACCCATCCAAACCCAATTTGGTCCAGCATGAGAAAGCATTTCTAGCTTGATCTCTTCATTCCTCTTTCAAGGTTCAAAAGAGATCCAAGTTTGAATAGCTTCTTTTCCAAGATAACAACCCAATTGGATGAAGATCGAAAGCTTTCAAGTAAAATCAAGAGAAAAGATAGAAGAAGAATAATGAAAATTAGTATTGATCCATCAAATTACAACAGAGCTTCCTAACCCAATGAAAGGGGTTTAGTTGTTCATAGCTCTAGAAAATGAAAACAAAGATGGAGAATACATCAGAAAACTAGAAAATGCAGAGAAAGTAAAATACAGAGAGTAGTTCTCTTTTCCAACTTTTTGAACCCCCCTAAACAATTCAAAGCTACTCCTATATATACTACTTCTCTCAGCTTCTGGTTGGCTCTTCAAGTCTTGGGCCTTTGGATCTTGAGTTTGAAGCAGTTTTCTTCTTCATTTGGGCTTGGCTTTATTTGCAGAGAGAAAGTGTGAAGTGGGCAGAGACTTTAGCTCAGGACGTTAGGGTGTTAACGTTTAGTGAAAATATGAGTTCGAGAACGTTAGTGACAATCAACTTTCTCACTAACGTTCCTAAGTAAAAGCCACGTTAACTTCAACGTTAGTGGCACAAACGTTGCCACTAACGTTGTCTCTAAGTCCTTCGCACACGTTATTGAGACTTAACATTCCCAATAACTTTGAAAAGCCCCCTTTGTTCCCACGTTAGAGCCCACGTTAACTTAGTTAACGTGGCTCTTTAACGTGGGCTTGCCATCCTTCGAGAACGTTAGTGACACTCAACATTGTCACTAACGTTCCAAGGTGCCCCTATGTCTCATGTTAGAGTCCACATTAACTCGGTTAACGTGGCTTCTAACGTGGCCATGCTTAGCCATCCCCAACGTTAGTGACAATGTTGGGTGTCACTAACGTTAGCTCATCATTCACTCATCAACATTAGCTTCCACGTTAACTAAGTTAACGTGGGAGTTAACGTGGCTCTTAGTGGCTTGTGTGGCTCCTTCCAACGTTTGTGACAATGTTGAGTGTCACTAACGTTGGCCATCATCCTCTTTTTCACACGTTAGCCTCCTTGTTAACTAAGTTAACGTGGAAGTTAACGTGGCTCCTTGGGGGGTTATGTGGTTGCTTCCAACGTTAGTGACAATGTTGGGTGTCACTAACGTTGTCGACCACTCTTGCTTCTTACGTTAGCTCCCACGTTAACCAAGTTAACGTGGGGGTTAACGTGGTATGTTTCTCCTTAGGCCAACGTTAGTGACAATGTTGAATGTCGCTAACGCTGGCGTTTCTTCCCCCTTTTAACGTTAGAGGTCACGTTAACTAAGTTAACGTGGACTCTAACGTGGCCACTTGTGAGCATTTGCCAACGTTAGTGACAATGTTAAGTGTCACTAACGTTGGCTCAACTTCCCCTCTCCACGTTAGAGTTCACGTTAACTTAGTTAACGTGACTCTTAACATGGTCAATGATGGCTTCGAGAGCGTTATTGGCAATCACTTTTCTCATTAACTTTGCAAGTTACCTCCCATTCCTTGCTTTCTTTGGTCCTGAAATCAAGCAATAGAGTGCATTAAAGTTCTAGTACAAGTCACGGGTAATGCAGCATACAATTTGACACTAAACTCATGCAAAATCCTCATGAAATAATGTAAAATGCACAATGTATGCTTGAATCAAGGTGTAAGTGAATATCTACCCAAAACTAGCTTATTTCTTAAGAGAATGCATGAAACTAACCTAAAAACAGTAAAGAAAAGGTCAGTGAAACTAGCCAAGATGCCCTGGCATCAGTTGACAACGGTGATCCACCAACACACAGCTTGCCATAGGAGGAAAGCTAATGACAGGGGGAAAGCAGAGATTCAGAAGACAAAGCATCTCCAAAACTCCAACATATTCTCCATTACTGCATAACAAGTATTTATTTCATGCTCTCTTATTTTTCGCAATTCAAACTAATAATCATAATTGATTTCCTGACTAAGATTTACAAGATAACCATAGATTACTTCAAGCCAACAATCTCCGTGGGATCGACCCTTACTCACGTAAGGTATTACTTGGACGACCCAGTGCACTTGCCGGTTAGTTGTGCGGAGTTGTGAAAAGTGTGAATCACAATTTCGTGCACCACTTACTTTATTCTGCTTCCTCTGTTTAACGTATGTATTTAAAACTTATGTAAATTTCGGTATGATTAGTTAGCCTGCCCCAAGTATAGGTTCATTAAGTCTATACTGAAACAGTTTAACTTTTCATATAATACCTAACGCTATTTGCAATTCAAGGACTAACTATGTTGCCTTAGTTCGTTCACTAGTCTCTGTCTGTTTTTCTGTCATTAAAACTTTACAGACTTTATCTTCGATTTTTATCTTTTCTTCAACTTTTTATCTTTTATTTATCTTTTCCTCACTAATATGTTTTTACCACTCCCTATGTGTTTTATGAAGGTAATTATGAGATTCTGCGCTTAAAGTTGTCTTTCTAAAACTTTTACAGAAAACTGCCTTTTCCGCATTATTTTATTATTTTTATTAAATATTATTATTTAATATTTTATTATTTATTTATTATTTTATCATTAATTTTCGAAAATTACCTTACCTTTTACTTTTAACTTTTAAAACTCACTTTTTACCACCCATAACTTTTAATATTTCTACTTTTACCACCCTAACTTTCAGAAATTATCAAATAACCCCTTAAACACCAAAAATTTTACTTCCTTGCCCTTTTAAGGATCTAAAGTCTATTCTTCATTGTTCTTCATCACACTCAAAGTGTTCTTCATGTTCTTCATAAATTCTTCAGATTCTTTCTCTGTTTTTATCCGTTTTTCAGTCTTTTCAGCAACCGATTTTTACCATAATTCATAATAAATTAGCAGCCACTAAAACCCCATCTTTTATACATGATTTCAACACGAATTGAACCTCAATTTAAGCTTAGGGTTTAGTTTTTCCAGCTGCCCCAAGAACATGAACTTTAAAGCTTGAATTTCATCAAATTTCATCAAAATTTCACCAAATTTTCACCAAGAATCAATCATATATGCAACCAATTTTTAGCATAGCCAAATCATACAACATTCACACAACTCAAACACAAATAATCAAGATTAATTTCGTGACACCCTACCTAGTTTTGCTGCTCCTAATTCAGTTAGACTTTCAGGTGGTCCTTTAGCACTTTTTCCTCCTAAATCACATCAAGGACAACTTTAAATCCAAAAACCCTCAACTAACCAAATCTCACTCAGCATGTTAGGAAGTGATTTCTAACCTTAGACTTGCTAGAAGTTCACGTTTCTTGGCCCTCAAGTCAAGTTAAGCATGATTCCTAAGGTAGAACATCAAGAAAACACATGTTTAAGCATGTTTCCTTGAAACCGAATCAAAAGAGAGATGGTGCAGCCAACTCACCTTAATTCCAGCCTTGATAAGTCATATGATCATGTAGAGAAAGAAGAGAGGATCATTTTGGTTGGATTGGAATTTTGATTTGAGTTTTAGTTCAGCAGAAATCAAGCTTTGAAGATTTAGAACTAAGAACATTTCTCTCTTTTTCTCTCTTCCTATTCTCGTCCACAAGGTGAAAATTAGCCAGCCTTGGGGGTTTTGGGGGTGTAGGGTGAGTTGTGATTGGTTGGCTTGGAGGTGGATTAAAATAATATTAAAATATCTCAAGTGTATAACTACTAAAACTAGATGTATCGGAACACTTGCAAAAATATCTCTAAAAATTATTTTCTGAGCTACTAGCATAAATGACACTAGTAACATATTTATTATGAGAATAAGACATGTATAATGAGGCCTTAGCATTGCTAAAGTCATCAGAGAGTGCTAGTGCTAAGCTGCACCAGTAAACTATGAACCTGGTTAAACCGATTTTCTGTTTTTAACTAAAACTGACCAGGTAACCTTATAACATCATTCAAGAAGCTTCTAATACGAATATAATCATAATATCATCCTATTATCTCTCTTCTCTCATAAATCGATTCCGGTTTGTCAAACTGAGACTATTTACAAAAAACCGAATCAAAACTCCTAACCGGCGTTATCGAGCTTGCCTCAGAAAAAGTTCTAACTTAAAGATAACATAATGACAATGAGGATTGAGATACTTGATGATATATCAAAGGTTTTTCCCTTACTGATCTTCCGGAGTTCTCTGTACTTTCAGAAAAGATCTCGCGTACTCGAAAATCGGGGTTGTTACATTCTACCCTCCTAAAAGAAAATTTTGCCCTCAAAATTTCAGTTACCTGAGAATAGATGCGGGTAATCAGCTTTCATCTTATCTTCCAGTTCCCAATTTTGCTCTTCTTCTCCTCTTTGTCCCCAACCTACTTTGACTAAGCGAACAGTCTTGCCTCTCAATTACTTATCACTTCTTTCTACGATCTGAACTGGTGATGCTTGATATGTCAAATCATTTCGTAACTGTACTGTCTCTGGTTGTAAAATGTGACTCTCGTCGGAGATATATTTCTTAAGTTGCGAGACATGAAAAACATCATGAAGGTTTGACAGATATGGAGGAAGGGCTACTTGATAAGCTACTAGACTGACTCTTAAGTATTTGGAAAGGTCCTATGTATCGAGGGTTAAGCTTTTTAGTCTTAAGGGCTCTACCTATTCCAATAGTCGGGGTTACTTTAAGAAAAACATGGTCTCCCTCACTAAACTCTAAGGGTCTACGTCTATTATTGGCATAGCTCTTTTGATGGCTTTGTGCTGTCTAGATCTTCTGACGGATTCCCTTTATCTTCTCAGTAGTTTCTTGCACTAAGTCTGGACCTAAGACACTAGCTTCTCCGTCGTCATTCCAACATAATGGTGTCTGACATCTCCTTCCGTAGAGAGCTTCATATGGTGCCATCCCGATACTTTGTTGGTAACTGTTGTTGTAGACAAACTCGACCAACGGTAAATATTTATCCCAACTGCCTTGGTTATCCATCACACAAGATCTTAGCATGTCTTCTAATGTCTGGATTGTTCGCTCTAATTGTCCATCTGTTTGAGGGTGGTATGCTGTGCTCATGTGCAATTCTGTTCCCACCGCTTTCTGGAAAGCTCCCCAGAATCTGGAAGTAAACCTCGGATCTCGATCTGAAACAATTGACGAAGGTATCCCGTGCAATCGTATGATTTCTTGAATATATATCCGTGCCAGCCTTTCTAAAGTATAATCAAATCGAATCGGAAGGAAGTCGCTGATTTTGTCAACCTGTCCACAATTACCCAAATTGCATCGTGTCCTGTTGAGGTCCTTGGCAATCCCGTGACAAAATCCATAGTGATCTGCTCCCATTTCCATTGTGGTATTTCTAAGGGTTGCAGGGTTCCTGACGGCTTCTGATGTTCCACCTTCACTCTTTGGCAGGTTAAACATTTTGAGACATAATCAGCTACCTCTTTCTTTAAGCCCGGCAACCAGAATATTTGTTTCAAATCTTGATACATCTTTGTCACTCCAGGATGCATAGAAAATCTACTTTGATGGGCTTCTGCAAGAATCTTTTGCCGCAAATCTCCAGAGCTAGGTACACAAATTCTGTCCTTGTATCTCCAGAGACTGCTACGATCTAGTCTTACAGCTTATGGTTTTTCTACTTTCATCCGTCTCAGCATTGTCATCATTTCTGAGTCCCGTGCTTGTGCTTGCTGAATCCTAATCTTAAAATCTGGTGTTATATGCAACTGTGCCAAACAGACTCCACTTAACGTCTCAGTCATAGCTAACTTAAGGTCCTCAAATTTCGCAAGTAGCTTCTCTTCCTTTATCATCATCCAAGAGATACTCAAATTCTTCCTGCTCAAGGCGTCTACCACCACGTTCGCTTTTCCTGGGTGATAACTTAACTTAAAATCATAGTCCTTCAGGAACTCCATCCACCTTCGCTGTCGCATATTAAGATCCTTCTGGTCAAAGATATACTTTAAACTTTTGTAGTCAGAGAAAACTTCTAGTTAAGCGCCATTAGAATAGTGCCTCCAGATCTTCAGAGCAAACACTACTGCAGCCAATTCCAAGTCATGCGTCGGATAATTTTGTTCATGAGGTCTCAGCTACCGGGAAGCATAAGCCACCATATTTTCGTCTTGCATCAGCACACAACCAAGTCTTTTATGAGAGGCATCACGGTATACTTCAAAAGGTTTCTGCGGATCGGGTAGTACTAGTACAGGTGCAGTTGTTAGCTTTTCCTTAAGCATCTTGAAGCTTCTATCACACTCAGCCGTCCAGATAAATGGAACTTCCTTTCGTGTAAGGTAAGTCAAAGGTAAGGTTATCTGTGAAAATCCTTTGATGAACCTCCGGTAATAGCCAGCAACTCCAAGAAAACTCCGAACTTCTGTAACAGTCGTAGGTGGTTCCCATTGCACTACTGCTTCAATTTTTGAAGGATCCACTGCAATTCCTCCCTGTGATATAACATGTCCCAAAAATGCTACCTTCTCTGTCCAGAATTTGCATTTTGATAGTTTAGCATATAATTTTCGAGTCCTCAGTATCTGCAATACAGTCCTTAGATGCTCTTCATGCTCTCTTTCTGTCTTCGAATAGATGAGAATATCATCTATGAAAACTACTACGAACTGATCAAGGTACGGACGGAAAATACGATTCATGTAATCCATGAAAATCGCAGGAGCATTAGTTAGTCCAAATGACATAACCGTATACTCATAGTGACCATATCGAGTTCTAAATGCAGTCTTTGGTATATCTGACTCTTTCACTCGAATCTGGTGGTAGCCCGATCGCAAATCAATCTTCGAGAACACAGTTGCACCTTTCAACTGATCCATCAAATCATCTATCCGTGGAAGTGGATACTTGTTCTTGATAGTGACTTTATTTAGCTGTCGATAATCTACGCAGAGTCTCATTCCACCATCCTTCTTCTTTACTAGCAACACCGGAGCTCCCTAAGGTGATGCACTGGGACGAATAAATTTCTTTCCAAGTAGCTCATCCAACTGCTTCTTTAATTCCGCAAGTTCCAGTGGTGACATCCGGTACGGTGCTATGGAAATCAGTCCGGTTTCAGGTACTAGTTCAGTGCTGAATTCTATCTCTCGCTGAGGAGGAAACTCAGGTATATCATCCAGGAAAACATCAGGAAATTCCTTCACCACTCGAATTTGTTCAAAGCTTAGTTTACTGTCACTCGAGCTCGCCGCTAACAGAACGTACCCCTCACAATCACTCCCGTCTAATGTAACTCTTACAGAATTCAGATATAAAGTATGAGACAGAAATGGTTTAATATCTAAATTATCCGATGGAATAACAGCAGTTCTTTCATAGCAATCAAGGAAAACATGATACTTGGACAACCAATCTAATCCTAGAATAACTTCTAAACCACATAGAGGAAAACAGATTAGATCATGTATAAAAGTTCTATTCCTAATAGTGAATGGTACTTGCAGGCACACTAAACTAGTCAAAGCATTTTGGGATGCAGGGGTATGGACAATTAAATCAAAGTTCAACTCAGAGAAATCTAGTCCCAACTCACGAGCAACAGTTAAAGAGATAAAGGAATGCGATGCACCCGAATCATACAGTACAGTTAGAAATCGATTCTTGACGTAACACTGACCTTGGATCAGGGCGTCTGATTGCATAGCATCATTAGCAGTCATAGCAAACACTCGGCCTTGTTGCTGGGTTCGTATTGGATTTCTAGCAAATTTTCTTGGGTAGATCCTAGATTTGTGTCCAGATTCCTCACAAGTAAAATAAGCGTTCGTTCCTTAGAGCATCCAAATCTGACATAACCATAACCATGGAGATCATAACAGCTATGAGGATAGCTGTGCCTCGCATTGATTCGTCATTCGAAACTCGATTAAACTTTGTCTATTCGCAGTCATTATGGTCCTATCCACACCAAACAATCAACATTAAGGTGATCAGTCTTAATATTTCAAGTTAGGCACGAACATTCCCAAAATGAGCACTCATAGACATTCATGCCAAATGTATCTTGAAGATACCCTAACAACATGAGACACACAAGCAGAGTATGCAATGAAGCATAGTCAGTCCACTTCCCAGGCTCTATTGGGAACGAACTGCTCTGATACCAAATTGTAACGACCCAACTCCCAGTATGCCATGGTCATACAAGAAGCTAAGTGTTACCAACTTGTTCTTCCTAATTATTAACTATTACTTAATATATGAGCCTTTTCTTTGTTAGAACGTTGCCAATTTTACGAGTAACTTTTTTTTTGTTGCGGATGTTCAGGTAAAATAAACAAGCATACATTGAGTGTAATAGAAAAGCGGCATAAAGAAACACAGAAATACAGCTGATATTATACATCATGTATACTATAACAAAACATATAGCGTTCACAAAAGATTAACTCAGTTTACATCCTTGTCATCCGACGTAGCTAATATATAAATGACACTCCCAGGGCCTGGCCTATACAAAAAGCCGCTAAACTGGCGCCCAGGCTAGCCTAACCACTATATAGCTCCTAGCTCTCGGGTGTAGTAACACAAGTGAGAGACTAACTATCAAATAATGTTAGTCTAGAGTGTCATCAAAAGAATGCCCCTACGGCTGTCAAGCTATATCTACACGTGGCCGTTTGGAGAATCGTCGTGAGGCTTGTCCATCTCCTCATCCTGCTCTATCTCTATCTCAAGACCCTCCTCTTCCTCATCATCTGCAGCTAAAACTATACCATCAGATCTACCAGAAACACTGCTGTCACTATGTACAAACCATTCGCGAGCACAGGTCCGTTCGCGTTTATAGGAGCCACTCCACCGTCCGGTAGTGCCGGCTCATCAGGCTGTGGAAAGTCAGGGATCGGCTCAGGGGAAAATCCCACTCTGGTGGTATCACAGGTACGTAGTCACCAGCTAACTCAAGCTCATCAGGAATGATAGGCTCAGGTACCGCCTCATTCAAAGGTTGAGCTGGTATAGGGGGTTTGGGACCATCAGGAAAAGGATGTACAGGTGCGTCAGGATGTAACCAGGATAAGGGAAAGTCGTAAGGAGCATCGGGATCAAAATGCGGGCTAGACAAAGGATGTTGAAAGGCTCGATTAGGTAACACATATCGTCTAATACGAGGCTTCAATCCCATGACGAAGTAATTGTGATGTACCGGATCCTTGTAGACGTAAGGGTCCTCGAACTCATAGAATATCATGCCCGTCTCCATCTGAGGGGGAGGAAGGGAGAGAAGGGGTAAGAACTGCGGAGTCCTTAGTAGGGTCGGGATTATTAGTTACATTCATTTATTCGATCTCGATTAGTAGATGGGTAATAGAATACAGTAAAGTAGTGAACAAAAGTTAAAAATAGATAGAAAAACAAAGAACAGAACACAAGTAGGAGAATACAAGAAGATAAAGCACAGACATAGCACTCAAGCAAACAAATATAAAGAAATAGATCACACACAAGTAGGAATGCAACAGAGAATAATGCGCAGATAAGAATGATGCATGTCTAGTCCTAGTGCAGGTAATGAGCTCATTTGTCGGTTTCTACCCGCTCCCGACGTAACCCAGCATTACCAGCCGGATATGGCTTTCCTGTTGGCAATACCCCTGTGTACAGGAAATAACACCTCTGCCACCACAGGGTCCACTGCACGCAGGAAATAACACATCTGCCACTGTAGGGATGTATACCAAAACACCTTCTGTATACAGGAAATAACTCCTCTGCCACTACAGAAATGGAACAGGTGGTCACGGTACTCTGTAGCAGGAAATAACCCCTCTGCCTTACGGAAATAAAATATGGATCTGTACCGCAGGAAAGCGTTTCTCAGTGGTCGCACCATTATCTATCTGACTGCCACAATGCAGCAGATGAACATATAGATATCTCTGAGGTTGCCTAAATGCAACAAATGACCTCTCAATAGGTCCTCTGCTCTTTATCATATTACTCTTTTCGCTTTGTCTCTTTATTCTGCTCTGTTTGTTCTTTTCTCTGCGCTTCCTTACTTTATTCTGCTTCCTCTGTTTAACGTATGTATTTAAAGCTTATGTAAATTTCGGTATGATTAGTTAGCCTGCCCCAAGTATATGTTCATTAAGTCTATACTAAAACAGTTTAACTTTTCATATAATACCTAACCCTATTTGCAATTCAAGGACTAACTATGTTGCCCTAGTTCGTTCACTAGTCTCTGTCTGTTTTTCTGTCATTAAAACTTTACAGACTTTTTCTTCGATTTTTATCTTTTCTTCAACATTCTTCAGATTCTTTCTCTGTTTTTACCCGTTTTTCAGTCTTTTCAGCAACCGATTTTTACCATAATTCATAATAAATTAGTAGCCACTAAAACCCCATCTTTTCTACATGATTTCAACACAAATTCAACCTCAATTTAAGCTTAGGGTTTCGTTTTTCCAGCTGCCCTAAGAACATGAACTTTAAAGCTAGAATTTCATCAAATTTCATAAAATTTCACCAAATTTTCACCAAGAATCAACCATATATGCAACCAATTTTTAGCACAGCCAAATCATACAACATTCACACAACTCAAACTCAAATAATCAAGATTAATTTCGTGACACCCTACCTGGTTTTGCTGCTCCTAATTCAGTTAGACTTTCAGGTGGTCCTTTAGCACTTTTTCCTCCTAAATCACATCAAGGACAATTTAAAATCAAAAACCCTCAACTAACCAAATCTCACTCAGCATGTTAGGAAGTGATTTCTAACCTTAGACTTGCTGTAAGTTCACGTTGCTTGGCCCTCAAGTCAAGTTAAGCATGATTCCTAAGGTTGAACATCAAGAAAACACATGTTTAAGCATGTTTCCTTGAAACCGAATCAAAAGAGAGATGGTGCAGCCAACTCACCTTAATTCCAGCCTTGATAAGTCATATGATCATGTAGAGAAAGAAGAGAGGATCATTTTGGTTGGATTGAATTTTTGATTTGAGTTTTAGTTCAGCAGAAATCAAGCTTTGAAGATTTGGAACTAAGAACTTTTCTCTCTTTTTCTCTCTTCCTATTTTCGGCCACAAGGTGAAAATGAGCCAGCCTTGGGGGTCTTTGGGGTGTAGGGTGAGTTGTGATCGGTTGGCTTGGAGGTGGATTAAAATAATATTAAAATATCTCAGGTGTATAACTACTAAAACTATATGTATCGGAACACTTGCAAAAATATCTCTAAAAATTATTTTCTGAGCTACTAGCATAAATAACACTAGTAATATATTTATTATGAGAATAAGACATGTATAATGAGTCCTTAGCATTGCTAAAATCATCAGAGAGTGCTAGTGCTAAGCTGCACCAGTAAACTGTGAACCCGGTTAAACCGATTTTCTGTTTTTAACTAAAACTGACCAGGTAACCTTATAATATCATTCAAGAAGATTTTAATACTAATATAATGATAATATCATTCTATTATCTCTCTTCTCTCATAAATCGAGTCTGGTTTGTCAAACTGAGACTATTTAGGAAAAACCGAATCAAAACTCCTAACCGATACGGTTCAAAAACTAGGTTCTTCGTGACCGCGTTATCGAGCTTGCCTCGGAAAAGGTTCTAACTTAAAGATAACATAATGACAATGAGGATTGAGATACTTGATGATATATCAAAGGTTTTCCCCTTACTAATCTTTCGGAGTTCTCCTTACTTTCAGAAAAGATCTCGCGTACTCGAAAATCGGGGTTGTTACACACTTGTTCTTCAACCTGAGGAAGGTGATGATCCGTGACACTCTTCATCATTCTCACCTATGAACACGTGCCTGACAACCACTTCCGTTCTACTTTCAATAGCTTAAGTGCATATCTCTTAGCCTCCTGGTTCATGACGCATGAGTGCCTTGCCTGACAACCGAGCTCTCCATTCCATGAGATCAGAGTCTTCGTGGTATAGGCTAGAATTATTGGCGGCCATTCTTGAGATCTGGAAAGTCTAAACATTGTCTGTGGTATTCCAAGTAGGATTCGGGAAGGGATGGTTGTGACGAGCTTCAAACTCGCGAGTGCTGGGCGTAGTGACAGACGCAAAAGGATTACTGAATCCTATTCCAATATGATCGAGAACCGACAGATGAACAGCCGTGCGGGGACAGCGCATTTTGGACCATTTTTACTCTGAGGATGGGATGTAGCCATTGAAGACAATGATGCCCTACATAACGCTTGCCATGGAAAGGAGTAGGAATGATTGGATGAAGACAGCAGGAAAGTAGAGGTTTAGGAGGAACAAAAGCATCTCTATACGCTTATCTGAAATTCTCACCAATGAATTACATAAGTATTTCTATCCTATTTTACGTTTTTTTTATCTTTTAATTATTAAAACTCAATAACCATTTGAATCCGCCTGACTGAGATTTACAAGGTGACCATAGCTTGCTTCAAGCCGACAATATCCATGGGATTGACCCTTACTCACGTAAGGTTTATTACTTGGACGACTCAGTGCGCTTGCTGGTTAGTTGTGCGAAGTTGTGACAAAGAACTAAGATTATGAACGTGCATACCAAGTTTTTGGCGCCGTTACCAAGGAATTAACGATCACAATTTCTGCGCACCAAAAGCTTTCGATCTTAATCCAATTGGTTAGTTGTCTTGGAAAAGAAACTCTCCATAATTAGATCTTCTCTGAGCTTTAGAAAAGGGATGAGGAGATCATGCTAGAATTGCTTTCTCATGTTGGACCAAATTGGGGTTTGGATGGATATAGTGACATATAATTCTACCAATACTTTGATTTGGAAATACATGTGGTATAATCAGTGACCTTACTTCATCTCTTCTCTTGAGCAATTAAATCAAGGAATTAGGCAATTGTTCAAGCTTAGAGAGATTGGGTTGCCAAGGAATTGGGATCCAATCACTTAAGATTGCCAAGGAGATCAATGAATGCATTGATTGAGGAAGAGATGAGAATGAACTTGATCCGGAGAATGCAACATCTCCTAAGCCCAATGAATCTCTCATTTCTGATCTTACCTATTCTCTTTATTTTCTGCTATTTACTTTTCTGCTCATCTCCCCAAATCCCAATTTAAGATTCTGCAATTTACTTTATGCCATTTACATTCCGCCATTTATTTCCAGCACTTACATTTTTTGTTATTTACTTTCCCGCCATTTAACTTTCTGTAATTACTCAACTCAAATTCTGCTAAGCTCAACTAGAATATTTCTCTAATTAAAGTTGCTTGACCAATCAATCCCTGTGGGATTTGACCTCACTCTAGTGTGAGTTTTTACTTGATGACAATTCAGTATACTTGTCGAAGGGAAATTTGTTGAGAGACAAGTTTCCGTGCATCAAGTGATGTGCGGAAAACGATCCGACACAAAACTTACCGGCAAGTGCACCGGGTCGCATCAAGTAATAAAAACTCATGGGAGTGAGTTCGATCCCACAGGGATTGAAGGATTGAGCAATTTTAGTTTAGTGGTTGATTTAGTCAAGCGAATCAAGATTTGGTTGAGTGATTTGTGATTTGCAGAATTTAGATTGCATGGAAAGTAAAGGGAATGGGTAAAT
Source organism: Arachis ipaensis (assembly GCF_000816755.2). NCBI lineage: Eukaryota > Viridiplantae > Streptophyta > Magnoliopsida > Fabales > Fabaceae > Arachis > Arachis ipaensis. Next base: position 51,640,399 of record NC_029788.2, read on the forward strand.
TGCATTGAATTTAAAGAGAACTGAAATTTAAAGTGCTGAATCTTAAAGAACAAGAAATTAAATGGCAGAAACTTAGAACGCAAGAAATGTAAATTTGCAGAATCTTAAAGTGCAAGAAATGTAAATGGCTTGAATTGTAAAGGGAATTGGGAATTGGATTTGCAGAAATTAAGCAAGGAAAAGTAAAATTGCAACAAGTAGAGAAGTAAAGGATGACTTGAATTGAACAGGATCTTAAAACAGAAATGTAAATGAGCTTGAAAGCAGTAAACAGAGAATTGAAAATGGGAAATCCGGATCTCAGGACCCAAGAGACTAGATAACCAAGTCTAGATCTCAATGCCTTCCTAGATCCAACAAGAACAATTGCAAAGGAAACGAAGAATTGTAAATTGTAAATTGCAGAGAAAGTAGAAGACAGAAGCAATTAACCGAAACTGAAATTCAATTAAGCAGAGAATTAAACAAGATCCCAAGGTGAGATTGAAACAGATTTCCTTCAATTCTCCAACCCAAGATCCAAGACAATTGTAATTGAAATTGAAAGCAAGAAAACTAAGAGGAAGGGAATTCAATTCTCCTTCCCCGAGACTTAAAAATTAAAATTCACTCAACACCAAAGGCTCTCCGAAAACTCTCTCTGAAAACTAAAAGGGAAAGCTCTCCTCCAAAACTAAAAGGGAAGCTCCCCGAAAAACTTAAATCCTATGCTATTTATACACTTTCTTCAAATGGTCTTCAAGCCTTCAATTGGGCCTTTGCTCTTGATGGAATTGGGTTGATAGAGGCCTTGGTTGATTGCTCTTGGAGTTTGGAGAAGAACCGAATTGAACCGGGTTTGGAATCATGAAAGCTTGAGTAAAAGTTTGAGTAAAAGTTTGAGGCAAACTTTTACTCAAACTTTTCACATCAGCCACCCTATTTTGCTGATACCAATGTTTGGGCAAAAGTTTGGGGTCAAACTTTTGCTCAAACATTGGCCTCCCCTTGCACACTCATGGCGCCAACGTTTGCCAAAAAGTTAGAGGCAAACGTTGGCGCAAACTTTTGCTCTCCAAGGTGTGTTATTCATGCGCCAACGTTTGCCAAAAAGTTTGAGGCAAACGTTGGCGCAAACTTTTGCTCTCCAGGGTGTTGATTTGTGATGCTGAGTGTCATGTGTAGCAAGTTCATTTTCTTTTCTTTATACTTGACACATTATTCACTATAGACACTTGGCTCACATTCCTTCTTAAAACATTGATGCCCAGCACCTCTTTGGGTTACTAAATGCCTTGTAGTTAGGTTGCTCTTGATAGTGGACTTTCAGCTGATGATCCCGGGTTAGTTAACCCAAGTCACCGAGTGTTGATGCACTCCAAAGAACTTAGTAGTCCAAGCAGATCCTAATACAAAGACACCACAGGCATATATTCTAAGGTTCAAGCTATTGCTGTCCAGCTATGTTTCTTTTTGTTTTCTTTTGTTCTGCCACTCTTTGGCTATTTCTTTTTCTCCCCTTTTTTCTTTCTTTTTGTTTTTCTTTCTAACCAAGGATTTTTATTTGATTGAGATTCATAGACAGTAGGCCACTTTCTACTTAGAGGGAGACATCCTAGTTCTCTTATTCACTAAAAGCGAGCTATCATACAATCACACATACATACCACCACTTACTTTTATTGTACTTCTGTCTAACAGAGAACTATCTCACTTCACATTCAAACATTTCTTTTATTGAATTGAAAATGCAGGGGACAAAACATGCTTTTTGTTCAGTGAAAGTAAACACACAAGCACACACATAGACTAGCTTACTTATTTTAAGAGTGATTCTACTTGTATTAGATGAACACTTTAACAAAACACAAGTCAAAACATTTTTCAACATCAAGAGTTAAGTGTAAATACAACCTATTGGTTTGCAGTTCCTTTGTCCTTCCTTCTGTTGTGCCCTTTTGAGTTATGATGCATAGTGTCTTCAAATGGTGGTGAATTCCCTGCACAATTCTCAAGAGTTGCTTGCTTCTCAAGCCCTTAGATGACCAGTTAGTATGCATGAATTGAGTGTGGCTTGTGGATTTAATTTGGTGTGGGAACACCAAACTTAATTTCTTGCCACTTCTCTAGATACAGCAGGTTAACTCTAGGCAGAATCTTGTATCCTTGCTAAAGGTTATGAAGTTAAGACTAAAAAGCAGTTAAGTGGTTGAATAATCTGTTTGATTGCTTGGAACTAGCAATGTGCAGAAAGTTAGAATGTGCTTTTGAATGAGGTTTTGGTGGAACACCAAACTTAGAATCCTCCATTCTCCCTTAAGTTGTTTTTGGTGTGCAATACCAAACTTAGCTCCTTGTAATACATATTAATTATTCAACATTTTTATTGAAAAAGCTATGAAAAGAAAACTACCTCAGGTTGGGTTGCCTCCCAACAAGCGCTCTTTTATTGTCACTAGCTTGACATCTTTCAATTCCTTTCAAGAAGGCTGTAGGTTCTGGACCTCTTTTTCCTTATCCCATTGTCCTCCCAAATACAGCTTTGCTCTGTGACCATTTGCTGTGAATTGATTCTTTGTTGCTTCATCTAGCAGTTCAATACTCCCATAAGAAAAAACCTTTGTTACCAAGTATGGACCAGTCCACTTTGACTTCAGTTTGCCAGGGAAAATCTTAAGCCTTGAATTATACAGGAGCACTTGCTGTCCTGGCTTGAATTCCTTCTTTGTGATCTTCTTGTCATGCCACCTCTTAGCTCTTTCCTTATATATCTTAGCACTCTCATAAGCTTCTATCCTGAATTCATCTAACTCATTTAGTTGCAACAACCTTTTTTCTCCTGCAGCTTGGGAATCAAGGTTGAGGAGTTTAGTGGCCCAAAAAGCTCTGTGTTCAAGCTCTACAGGGAGGTGGCAGGATTTGCCATACAATAGCTGAAAGGGTGACTTGCCAATAGGAGTTTTGAAAGCTGTCCTATATGCCCATAATGCATCTTCTAGCTTCCTAGCCCAATCTTTTCTTGTGCTTCCCACTGTTTTCTCTAGGATCTTCTTTAATTCCCTATTTGCTAGTTCAGCCTGGCCATTAGTCTGAGGGTGGTAAGGTGTGGCCACTTTATGGATTACTCCGTATTTGTAGAGGAGTTTCTCCATCTGTTTGTTGCAAAAGTGACTACCACCATCACTAACAAGACCCTTGGGCACTCCATATCTTGTGAAAATGTGCTTTTTAAGGAATTGGAGGACAATCTGTGCATCACAGGTGGTTGTGCCTATGGCTTCCACCCACTTTGAGACGTACTCCACTGCTACTAGGATATATCTAAAAGAATAGGAAGGGGGAAAAGGTCCCATGAAATCAATTCCCCATAGATCAAATAATTCCAGTTCCAAGATGAAGTTTTGAGGCATCTCATTCCTTCTTATTAATCCTCCTGCTTTCTGGCATTCATTACATTGGTGAATATATTCTCTGGCATCCTTGAAGATAGTTGGCCAATAGAAGCCGCTCTGCAATATCTTTGCATCTGTTTTCTCTGGGCCAAAGTGTCCACCATAAGCTGAACCATGGCAGTGCCACAGGATATCCCTCATTTCACTCTCAGGGACACACCTTCTAATTACTCCATCAGAACATCTCTTGAACAGGAAGGGTTCATCCCATAAGAATTTCTTTCCCTCATGGATTAACTTCTTCACTTGTTGCTTAGAGAACTCTTGAGGTATCTTCCTTCCCACTTTGTAGTTTGCTATGTCAGCAAACCAAGGTGCTTGTTGGATCTGCAACAGGTGCTCATCTGGGAAGCTTTCATTCACGGGTTGAGAGGTTTTTTGAATTGCTTCATGTGGTAGTCTCGACAAATGATCAGCAACCCGATTTTCAGTGCCCTTCCTGTCTCTTACCTCAATGTCAAACTCTTGTAGGAGTAATATCCACCTGATAAGTCTAGGTTTAGCATCCTGATGAAATGGCATTTCTCCCAGTTCAAAACTAAATTAGTTTCTTGGCACCATTTCAAAACAAGGGTTAAATGGTTTAGGCAAGCATTAAAATTATCACCAAAAACAGAGAAGTCATCCATGAAGACTTCTAAACACTTTTCGACCATATCAGAGAAAATGGAGAGCATACACCTTTGAAATGTGGCAGGGGCGTTGAAAAGCCCAAAGGGCATCCTCCGGTATGCAAAGACTCCAAATGGACATGTAAAGGCAGTCTTCTCTTGGTCCTTGGGGTCCACCACGATTTGATTATACCCAGAATATCCGTCCAAAAAGCAATACTAGGCATGGCCGGCCAATCTTTCCAGCATCTGATCAATGAATGGGAGAGGGAAATGCATTTGCTCAAGTGCTTCAGCCAAGGGAATATTGATTTCCAGCTTTTTGAAAGTCTCAAGGAACTTATGAAAATGTTGGTCTTTAGTTTCTTTGTTGAACCTCTGGGGATATGGCAGTGGAGGTGTGATGCTCTTTCCTATTTGCTGCTGTCCCTGTGTTACTTCTTTTGAACCGTGTGGTTGGTTGTCCTTCTCTTTGAGTTTCTCAATGCTCTTGTTTGGCATCACAACTTGATCCTTGGTTTCATCTGCCTTTCTCAGGATTCACGCCATTGGACTTGACAGTGTCACAAATCCTTAAGAAGGTAGATAGATGTTGATTTGGATCCTCCAATGGCCCTCCCCCAAACGAGCAGTTGTTTTGGACCAATGTAATGAGTTGTGGCTTCAATTCAAAGTTATTTGCATTGACATTAGGGGTGAGAATGCTGCTTCCACAATTTCTAGCATTTGCAAAGGTATAGGAGGCCAAAACTCTCCTCTGAGGTGGGTTGTTGTTGTTATTGTCTGCTCCACCAGGTGGATTGGTTGAATGTTCCTCCATATCTTGGAATTCTTCTTCTGATTCCTCTTCTCCAACAATATTTTTCCCTCTTTCAGCTCTTCTTAACCTCCTAAGAGTTCTTTCGTCTTGTTCATGAAAGGTGGGTGTGGTTCTTCTTGTACTTGACATACAACCAGATCATAAGAAACACTCAAACTAGTGACACTTCAATCTACTGCTAGAATGAAGTTTTAGTTAGCTTAAGCAAAAATTCAAACAGTTAGTGGGTTAGTCAAAATTAGAGAAAAATAAAGAAAAAGTGCTTGATCTAGATCACCACCTCACTCAATCATTGTCAATCTAATCAATCCCCGGCAACGGCGCCAAAAACTTGATGTGCGGAAAACGATCCGACACAAAACTTACCGGCAAGTGCACCGGGTCGCATCAAGTAATAAAAACTCACGGGAGTGAGGTCGATCCCACAGGGATTGAAGGATTGAGCAATTTTAGTTTAGTGGTTGATTTAGTCAAGCGAATCAAGATTTGGTTGAGTGATTTGTGATTTGCAGAATTTAGATTGCATGGAAAGTAAAGGGAATGGGTAAATTGCATTGAATTTAAAGAGAACTGAAATTTAAAGTGCTGAATCTTAAAGAACAAGAAATTAAATGGTAGAAACTTAGAACGCAAGAAATGTAAATTTACAGAATCTTAAAGTGCAAGAAATGTAATGGCTTGAATTGTAAAGGGAATTGGAAGAACCGAATTGAACCGGGTTTGGAATCATGAAAGCTTGAGTAAAAGTTTGAGTAAAAGTTTGAGGCAAACTTTTACTCAAACTTTTCACATCAGCCACCCTATTTTGCTGATACCAACGTTCGGGCAAAAGTTTGGGGTCAAACTTTTGCTCAAACGTTGGCCTCCCCTTGCACACTCATGGCGCCAACGTTTGCCAAAAAGTTAGAGGCAAACGTTGGCGCAAACTTTTGCTCTCCAGGGTGTGTTATTCATGCGCCAACGTTTGCCAAAAAGTTTGAGGCAAACATTGGCACAAACTTTTGCTCTCCAGGGTGTTGATTTGTGATGCCAAAAGTTTGCCAAAAAGTTTGAGGCAAACTTTTGCTCCAGCTTTTTGCCCAAAAGTTTGCACAAAAGTTTGAGGCAAACCTTTACTCCAGCTTTTTGCCCAAAAGTTTGCACAAAGGTTTGAGGCAAATTTTGCTCCAGCTTTTTGCCCAAAAGTTTGCCCAAAAGTTTGAGGCAAACATTTGGTCAAGCTTTTTGCTCCCTGGTTCGTTTTCAATTAATCCAAAAGTTTGAGCTAAAGTTTGAGGCAAACTTTTGCTCAAACTTTTTGTCCTCTCTTCCTCCTAGCCATTCCTTCTTGCTTCAACCTTTCTCCAAGCTTTCTTCACCTATCATTAATCAACCAAACACATCAAAGCTATGCTCAAAATCATGAGATATTCATTCTTTCATAATATGTGACAATTATAGCATAAAACCTCATGAAATTGCATTAATTCATCTATGGTTGATTGAATCAAGGAAGCATGAAAATCTACCCAATTGGCTTGCTTATGGCTCAAGAAAGTGCATAATTCAATTGAAAACAAAAGAAAAAGGCTAGTGAAACTAGGCTAAGATGACTTGTCATCATCATGCACAAGCCCTATCACGCAAACGCGTGCCCCACGCATCCACGTCGTCTTCAAAGTATGGACATTCATGCGATCGCGTCACCCACGCGAACGCGTCACCCAGATTTTTGGTAAAATACGTATGAAACAGAGAGTTGTGCGGACGCAAGGCTGCACTCGCACCAATAGCACAGATCAGGCCACGCGATCGCGTGACCCACACGTCCGCATCACCTGAACTTATCACACACCACATGATCGTGTGACCCACGCGTCCGCGTCACATGCGACGCACAGCTTATCCAGATAAGCGCCTATTATCTTATCTTTTCTTTCCCAAATCTAAATCTTTTCTTTCCCTTCTTATTTCTTTCTTCTCCCTTCTTCCTTCTTTATTCTTTCTCATTTTTTTTACTTTCTCCTTCCTTATTTTTCACATCTATTATCAAGGTTCTTTTCTTTCTTTCCTTACTTTTTACTTTTCCTTTATTATTTTTTTATGTTTTCTTCCTCTTTTTCTTTTCACTTTCATTATCTATATTTTCTTTTCTTTCTTTTTCTTTTCTCTTTATTCCTTTAATTGGTGTTAGAAATTTAATTGGGTGATTATTTACTTCTATATTTTGCTTGTGAGTTATTGTGAAATTGTTTGACAATTAATATTACTTCTTAAAGGGTTGCTTGCATGTTCAATTTAATACTTTCAATAACATATTCACCATGCATGCTATGTGTTTGTGAAAAAGCCCGTATGGCATTGTGCATTATTTTTATATTAGTCTATCTACTACTCTAATGCCTGTTTTTCACAAAACCCCTTTTCATATTTTATTCTTAAAATATAATTGTCAATACAAACAGGTTGTTAGTTTAACAGACTTGATAATCAAATTGAGCATTTAATGCCTGATCTATGCTACTCATGCCTTTGCCACCATGCCAATAAACATCTTGCATTTAGTTGCCATCACATGCACTTGCTATATTTCCATTGATGAACTTTTCACATGTAGTCATGACCATGTGGTAACGATATCCTTCTTTACCGTGCATTGATTATCACCTATACCATCCTCTTCCTTGCTTGAATCCTTAGCTTTACTTATTACTTTCTTTTTCCCTTTTCAGGATGGCCACCAAGGAGGGTAAAGAGAAAGCTACTCCCAAACCACCAGCAAGGAAAGGAACAAAAAGAGCACTAGTGGTAGAGCCATCTTCAACAGCAGTAAAGCCCTCAATAAAACAAATCAAGAGGATCATTAAGGTCGATGAAAAAGAAAAATCTTTTCCAGCAAAGGACACTGCGCGATTCACTAACCGCTACTGTGAGCAGATGTTCCCCATCCTGGATGAGAAAAACTACAACAATGAGCACCTTCTCATCCTCCCGACCAACATTGTTGAAGTTGTTGAGCCCTGCATTGAGCGAAGACAATGGGATTCCTACGGAGACAGCCACGGCAGGTTAATCTTTCATGGGTAGTTAAATTCTACTCCAATTTTCACATACCAACCATGCAGTCTGTCTATGTCCGTTAGAAGCAAGTTCACATAATAGAAGAGGCCATTCAACGAGCTTTAGATCTCCCCCTGCTCCAGAAGGATTGGACGCATTTCAAGAAGCCTCATTCAAACACCAGACATACCAATTTGACTGGGACGCCGTTCTCAGAGTTATAGCACAACCTCGCAGCAGATGGATCTATGGATACCATCGATCTCAACCCAAGAGCATATTGGCTTCAGCACTCACCTTGGAGGCTCGAGTATGGGTACAGATTATGTCCTATTACGTTTTTTCGAGCACTCATGAGTCCTCCTTCACTGCAGACATGGTTGTTCCACTCTGGTGTATCCTTACTGACCAACACTTCAATTTATGAAGACACATTCGGCATGCTATGGGACACGTACAGATTACGGGCAACCTATCTTTTCCTGCCTTGGTTTCAGATATAGTCTCAGTAGCCAGAGTCTCCTACAAAGCTGGGGATACCAAGACCATGATTCCACGAGATGATCAAGTCGTCCCTAACGGGAAGTATATCAGACCTCCAGTAGCCACTGCTAGCCGGCCTGCAAAACCGGCCAAAGACATTCCCTCTCCTTTCACATCACAAGCACCTTCAACAAACCAACTGCTCCATTAGATAATTGAGAGATTAAATCGGCTTGACTGGAAAGGAAAGCAAAGAGAGCGCTGTAACAAGCGCCGATTCACATACCTCAAGGAGCTCCTTGTTGGTAACCACCCACCTAAAGAAGAACCAGACACCCCGAACTTCACTTCCTTTACTAGCACAGGGAGCCATGACGGTCCCGATTGTGGAGATGCTGCTACTAGCCCCCCTTTGTTCCTAACTAATGGCACTGAGGACAGTGCCAAGCTTTAAGTGTAGGGAGGTCGGTCAGTACCTGACTTTCGGAGGTATTTACTCTTTCTTAGTACCAATAAAATAGGATATTTATTTTTCTTTTGTTAGGATAGGATAAAAATTGCATAGTAATAGGTTATTTACATGCATGTTCTAATTGGTTGAAAATCAATAAGTTTCTTTTTAAGACCCTATTTTTGAAAAATTTCACTAATTTAAATCAAAACTCTTGTGTTAAACTTGTTTAGAAGTTGTATTTGGAACATAAGTTAAAACCTAGAACACACAACCTGTGAGACTTGAGCTTAATGAAATGGTTACATTATTTAACCATAAAATTTTTTATTCTTGTGTGTTTGCTTCTCTATGATTGTGATCTATATTTTGTTCCATCCTATATGTCCAATGTTTAATGTGTTATATGCATGCATATGATTGAGGCCATTATTTTATTAACTCACTTACCCTAAATAGCCTACCCTTCCATTTACCGTTGTTAGCCAATTTGAGCCTTTTAATCCCATTTGTTCTATATTTTACCACATTACTAACCTTAAGCAGAAAAACAAGTAATTCCCCAAATTGAATCTTTGGTTAGCTTAAGATAGAAATTGTGTATCAATTAAGTATGGAAAACTGTGGGAACATTGGTTAACAAGGGAATGTGTTATGTTTTTAATTTGATAAAATATTGGGAATTTGGGTACCTACTCATGTGAAACTAGAAAAATTATAAAATCCATGTGCATTGATAAGCTATGTTTATTTTACTGTTTGTTTAAAAAAAAATAAAAAAATAAAAAAATCCAAAAATATTCAAATAATTAGGTAATTAAATAAATGAATAAGGGGACAAAATTACCCCAATGCTAAATTAAGTTCATTAAAAATCAATGTATGTGTGATACAAGTTAAGAGAAAAGTTTATGCATGAGTATGTAAAACAAAAGTAGGAAAATTTTGGGTAGCTAAGGATGATTTAAGAAGAAAATAGAGTATGTATGTTAGGTGATAGCTTAGGATAATCAAGGATTCAATTTATAGCTCACTTAGCCATATATATACCCTCACCTTTACCTTGGCCCCATTACAACCTTGAAAAGACCTCATGATGTTTGCATTGGTACATTAAATATTTGTTGATTGGTTAGGTGAAAAACAAGGTTTAGAAAGCATGATTAGAGAAGAATAGAGTGATTACCTTATACACTAGAGTGACTAGAGTGCATATACACCATCAGTAAGGGTTCAAAGCTTAATTCTATGTTTCCTGCTTTCATGAGCTGTCTTCCTACGAGTTTACTTATTTTTACTGTATAATTTGAATTAGTGAATTTTGAGTTATTTTTGTCTTGAAGAACTTGTTTATTTTAACTAAGTAGACAAAATTATTTTATCATATAGTTGCATTCATACACATAGGTTGAATTGCATTGCATGATGTAACGACCCAATTTCTGGTACGTCATGATCATACTAGAAACTGAGCGCTACCAACTTGTCTACCTAATTATTATCAATTATTTATTATATGAGCCTGATTCGTTGTTAAAAGCGTAGTTATTTTACGAGGTACTTTTTTTAAAAAAATATTTGGATTAACAAACAGTATCATTCATAATCAATTCACAACTGATAATATATAAAACAATTATAAAAAACCACACATAAATACATCACAAGCAGTTGACAATATTCGGTGATCCAGCCTTTATTAGAGTATAGACTTTTAGTTAGAACACCCCTAGACATAGCTAGATAATAACTATATACATATATATACATACAATATCCCAGGTCCTGACCTGTTCAAGAAGTCCCTAAGCTGGCGCCCAGGCTAGCCTAGACTCTATACTCACCTAGTCCCTCAAAACTACTAAAGCGAGGGAAAGTACGTTCTAGGTCTTCAAAACTCAAGTCAGGTGGATCGTCATCAAAAGGTGGAAGGTCGTCTACTAATCCTCTGCACGATCATATGTCATCAAAGAGCGTCTCTCAAGTACTTCATCGAGTGGCCATATAACAGCAACATCGTACGGAGGACTTAGGTTAAAGTTTGAAGATAAGTAGGGTGCAGACGTTGGCCGGCCTCACATTATATACATATAAACAGGCAACGGAGTTCACTCTAGACTCAGAAGACTACCTAGAGCGGAATCCTCTTTGCAGAACAGTCATCAGAAAACTACGGAAGGGTACTCATGCTTCCATCTGAAGGGGGAAGGGAGAGAGAAGGGGTAAGAACTGGGGAGTTCTTAGTAGGACCGGGGTTATTAGTTACGTTCATTAATTCTGTGTTGTTTAGCAGACAAATAGCAGAATACCGAGAAGCAGTAAACAGAAGAAGCAGAAAACTAGAGAAAACAGAGAAAATAGAAAGCAAAACAAAAACAAGAGAATACAAGAAAATAAAACATAGACACAGTGAATAGAATACAAACAAAGAAATCATACATTCAAACAACAACCATAACAGAGTAAATGCGCAACCAAGTATGATGCATGTCTAGCCCTAGTGCAGGTAATGAGCTCATCTGTCGGTTACATACCCGCTCCCNGTACCACCATCTATCTGACTGCCTCTCTGCAGAAGATTCTTACATAATCATTCTCATTATCATCATTCATTAACATTCTCATTATTCATTATCACTTTCACATTCTTATGCAGTACCTCTTTCTTTCTCTGTTCAATCATGCTATACAAACTCTACAGCTTTTACTTTTACAACATCTTAACTCAAACCATTTCTCTTTATCACATTACTCTTTTCTTTTTGTCTTTTTACTTTGCTCTGATTACTCTTTTCTCTGTATCCCTTTATTCTTCTCTTGTTACTCTGTTCTCTGTGTTTCTTTACTCTCCTTTAATTTCTCTGCTTAACATATGTATTTAAAGCTTATGTAAATTTCGGTATGAATAGTTAGTCTGTTCCAAGTATAGGTTCATTAAGTCTATACTGAAACAGTTTAACTTTTCATATTATACCTAACCCTAGTCGGAACTCAAGAACTAACTATGTTGCCCTAGTTCGTTCACTAATCTCTGTCTGTTTTTCTGTCATTAAAACTTTACAGACTTTTTCTTTGACTTTTATCTTTTCTTCAAATTTTTGTCTTTATTTTATCTTTGCCTCACTAACATGTTATTACCACTCCCTAAGTGTTTTATGAAGGTAATTATGAGATTCTGCGCTAAAAGTTGTCTTTCTAAAGCTTTTACAGAAAACTGCATTTTTCGCATTATTTTATTATTTTTATTAAAATATATTTTTAATTAAATATTATTATTTAATATTTTTTTATTTTTTTATTATTTTATCATTAAATTTTCGAAAATTAACTTACTTTTACTTTTAACCTTTAAAATTCACTTTTTACCACCCGTAACTTTTAATATTTCTACTTTTACCACCCTAACTTTCAGAAATTACAAAATAACCCCCCAA
>NC_029788.2:51653068-51710781 GCF_000816755.2 Arachis ipaensis
AGCTTGAATTTCATAAAATTTCATCAAAATTTCACCAAATTTTCACCAAGAATCAATCATATATGCAACCAATTTTTAGCACAGCCAATTTATACAACATTCACACAACTCAAACACAAATAATCAAGATTAATTTCGTGACACCCTACCTGGTTTTGCTGCTCCTAATTCGGTTAGACTTTCAGGTGGTCCTTAAGTACTTTTTCCTCCTAAATCACATCAAGAACAACTTTAAATCCAAAAACTCTCAACTAACCAAATCTCACTCAGCATGTTAGGAAGTGATTTCTAACCTTAGACTTGCTGTAAATTCACGTTTCTTGGCCCTCAAGTCAAGTTAAGCATGATTCCTAAGGAAAAACATCAAGAAAACACATGTTTTGCATGGTTTTCCTTGAAAACCGAATTGAAGAGGGAGGGAGACAGCCATCTCACCTTATTTCCAGCCTTGATATGTTATATGGTTATGTAGAGGAAGAAGAGAGGATCATTTTGGTGAAATCAGAATTTTGATTTGAGTTTTAGTTCAGAAGAAATCAAGCTTTGAAGATTAAGTGTTCATGAAGTTTTCTCTCTTTTCTCTCCTTTCAATTTCGGCCACAATGAGAAAATGAGGCAGCCTTGGGGGTATTGGGGGTATAAGGTGAGTTTTGATTGGTTGGCTTGGAGGTGGGTTAAAATAATATTAAAATATCTCAAGTGTATAACTACTAAAACTAGATGTATCGGAACACTTGTAAAAACATCTCTAAAAATTATTTTCTGAGCTACTAGCATAAATAACACTAGTAACATATTTATTATGAGAATAGAACATGTATGTTGAGGCCTTAGCATTGATAAAGTCATCAGAGAGTGCCGGTGCTATGCTGCACCAGTAAACTGTGAACCCGGTTAAACTGATTTCCTGTTTTTAACTAAAACAGACCAGGTAACCTTATAATATTATTCAGGAAGCTTCTAATACTAATATAATGATAATATTATACTATTATCTCTCTCCTCTCATGAATCGAGTCCGGTTCGTCAAACTGAGATTATTTATGAAAAACAGAATCAAAACTCTTAACCGATACGGTTCAAAAACTTGGTTTTTCGTGACTACGTTATCGAGCGTGCCTCAGAAAAGGTTCTATCTTAAAAGATGACATAATAAAAATGAGGATAGAGATACTTGATGATATATCAGAGGTTCTCCCCTTACTGATCTTCCGGAGGATTTCGTTCCTTCGGAAAAGATCTTGCATATTCGAAAATCAGGGTTGTTACACAAGAGTCTTACTTTTCTCTACTCATTTGATTTATCTCCTTAAGCTAAGCATGAGGACATGCTAATGTTTAAGTGTGGGGAGGTTGATAAACCACTATTTTATGGTTTATCTTATGTTTTGTTGAGTGGTTTCATCAAGTCTTTACCCACTTATTCATACTAATTGCAAGATTTTACATTTTCCTTCCTAGTATTGTTTTATGGTTGAAAACTTGCTTCCTAGAGAACTTTAATTAGTATATTTTAATTCTCCCCTTATACTATTCGATGTCGTGATCCGTGTGTTAAGTGTTTTAGGCTTCATAGGGCAGGAATGGCTTAGAGAATGGAGAGGAAGCTTGCAAAAATAGAAGGAACACAAGAAACTAAGGAGATAACCAGCGAACACCGACGCGCGCGCATGGCTCACACGAGCGCGCGGAATGGAGAAAATTGCAGCGACGCTGGTGCAAAAAATTGTGATCTCAGGCAACGGCGCCAAAAACTCTGTACGCACGTCTTAATAAATTTTTTTTCATTCACAACTTCGATACAACTAACCAACAAGTGCACTGGGTCGTCCAAGTAATAAAACCTTACGTGAGTAAGGGTCGATCCCACGGAGATTGTTGGTATGAAGCAAGCTATGGTCACCTTGTAAATCTCAGTCAGGTGAATATAAAATAGTTATGGAGTTTTCGAAAATAAATAATGAATAGACAGAAAATAAAGATAGAAATACTTATGTATATCATTGGTGAGAATTTCAGATAAGCGTATGGAGATGCGTTCGTTCCTTTGAACTTCCATTAATTCATGAGGAACAGCAGAGCTCCACACCTTAATCTATGGAGTGTAGAAACTCTACCGTTGAAAATACATAAGTGAAGGTTCAGGCATGGCCGAGAGGCCAGCCCCCATGATCTAAGAACCAGACATCCCAAGATAGCTAAATACAATAGTAAACAGTCCTATTTATACTAAACTAGTAACTAGGGTTTACAGAATTAAGTTTAAATGCAGAAATCCACTTTCGGGGCCTACTTTGGTGTGTGCTTGGGCTGAGCTTGAATGTTACACGTGCAGAGGCTCTTTCTGGAGTTGAACGCCAGGTTGTAACGTATTTCTGGCGTTCAACTCTGGTTCGTGACGTGTTTCTGGCGTTTAACTCCAGACTGCAGCATAGAACTGGCGTTCAACACCCTTTTGCGTCGTCTAAACTCGGCCAAAGTATGGACTATTATATATTGCTGGAAAGCCCTGGATGTCTACTTTCCATTTCAATTGATAGCGCGCCATGTTGAGTTCTGTAGCTCCAAAAAATCCACTTTGAGTGCAGGGAGGTCAGAATGATGTTCCACCCTTAGTTGTCCCATGGTGGAACTTAATTCTCCTAGGGAGGTGTTGATTTGCTCCCAAAAATTCTGTGGAGGAAAGTGCATCCCTTGAGGTATCTCAGGGATTTCTTGATGGTGAGCTTCCTCACGTGTGTCTTGAGCTCCATGAATAGGCTCTCTTATTTGCTCCATCCTTTTCTAAGTGATGGGCTTGTGAGATGAATCTTTTCATCTCCCATGGCTCAGAGGTGGAAGCACTTGCCTTCCCTTTTCTCTTTCTTGAGGTTTCTCTGGCCTTAGGTGCCATTAATGGTAATGGAAAAACAAAAAGCTTATGCTTTTACCACACCAAACTTAGAATATTGCTCGCCCTCGAGAAAAAGAAGAAAGAATAGAAGAAGAAGAAGATATGGAGGAGATGGAGGGATATGTGTATGGATGTGAGTGGTGAATGGAAAACAGAAGGGATGACCATGAATGGGGATCTTGTGAGATTCACAGATCCTGAGATGATCCTGTGGTGTCCACAGATCCTGAGGTGTCAAGGATTTACATCCCTGCACCCATTAGGCATGTAAAATGCCTTTGCATGCAATTCTGGCATTTAAACGCCGAATTGATGCTTGTTCTGGGCGTTCAGTGCCCAGATGCAGCATATTTCTGGCGTTGAATGCCAGCCAGATGCTTGCTTCTGGCGTTCAGCGCCAGCTCTTCTTCACTGTGCATTTCTGGCGTCTGGACGCCAGGATGCTGCTTGTTTTTGGCGTTCAACGCCAGAAACATGCTCTGTTCTGGCGTTGAACGCCAGTGAGATCCTCCTCCAGGGTGTGATTTTTCTTCTGCAGTTTTTGATTCCGTTTTCAATTTTTATATTTATTTTGTGACTCCACATGATCATGAACATAATAAACATGAAATAACAATAAAAATAAATTAAAATTAAATAAATAAAAATTGGGTTACCTTCCAACAAGCGCTTCTTTAATGTCAATAGCTTGACAGTGGGCTCTCATGGAGCCTCACAGATGTTCAGAGCATTGTTGATACTCCCCAACACCAAACTTAGAGTTTGGATATGGGAGTTCATCACCAAACTTAGAGTTTGGTTGTGGCCTCCCAACACCAAACTTAGAGTTTGACTGTGGGGGCTCTTGTTGACTCTGTTTTGAGAGAAGCTTACTGTGCCTCTTTTCCATGTTTACAGAAGGATGTCCTTGAGTTTTAAACTCAAGGGAGTCCTCATTCAATTGAAGGACTAATTCGCCTCTGTCAACATCAATCACAGCTCTTGCTGTGGCTAGGAAGGGTCTTCCAAGGATGGTGGATTCATCCTCATCCTTCCCAGTATCTAGGACTATGAAGTCAGCAGGGATGTAAAGGCCTTCAACCTTTACTAACACGTCCTCTACTTGTCCATAAGCCTGTTTTCTTGAATTGTCTGCTATCTCTAATGAGATTTTAGTAGTTTGCACCCCAAAGATTCCCAGTTTTTCTATTACAAAGAGGGGTATGAGGTTTATCCCTGAACCAAGGTCATACAGAGCTTTTTCAAAGATCATGGTGATGGTATTTTAGTGGAAAACTAAATTTTCCAAAACACCTAAAACTCACCGGCAAGTGTACCAGGTCGCATCAAGTAGTAAAACTCACTTAGAGTGAGGTCGATCCCACAGGGATTGATGGATCAAGCATTTTTAGTGGGTGATTAGTTTAGTCAAGCAAACATTGAGTGATTTGAGTGACAATTGAAACAACAGAAAGTAAATGACAAGAAGAATTAAAGTGCAAAAAGTAATATTGGACAGAAACTTAAAGAGCAAGAAATGTAAATTGCAAGAATCTTAAATGACAAGAAATGTAAATTGCATGAAATATAAAGGGGAGTGGGTGCTGAAAATTAAAATTCAACAGGAAAGTGTAAATAGCAATCAAACATAGAAGTAAAAGGTGCAAGATCATGCAACAGATCTAAACAGAAAAGGGAAATTTCTTGAAGAATTTAAAACCGAAAAGCAGTGCTTAATTTGCAGCAATTTAAAAGTGCTTCAAGATCTCAGGAGTGGAAGAGACTAGAAAACAAGTCTAGATCTCAAATCCTTCCTTGATCCAACAAGAACAATTGCAAAATGAAAATGGAAGAGTAAATTGCAAAAGAAGAACAAGAGAAATTGTAGATGGAGAATGAAAACAGAATTCCTTCCAATCTCAATCCAAAAATTCAAAACAGAGAAGAAAACTAAGATAGAAAGCAAAATGAAAACTAAAGAGTGCAAAATTCCCTATTGGAGCTAGCCTCTTTTCTAATCGAGCTCCCTAACAAAGATGAAAATGATGCCTTATATAGGCTTTACAAAATGAAAATAAAAATGAAATGAAAAACAAATTACAATTAAATGAAATTCCTAATCTAATTGATCCTTGTGCCTTTGAGTGATGATAATGGGCTTAGATTGCTTTGGATTTGAGAAAGAGTGGGTCTGGATGGATTCTTGTGAGCCTTTTCCTTGCATTTTCTTGAGTGGGAGCCTGATAAAGCTCAGCTCACAAAGTGAACTGAGCGCTCCTTGCTTGCTTTCCTTGTTTTCCTTGTGTCTCCCCCTTCGAACCTTGGTGGAAGCATTTGCTGATTTTTTTGCTTATTTTTAACCCTTAAAGATGCATTTCGTTCGTGCCTCAATTTCAAGCCAAATATGGGTTTCCATACATCGTTGGAAAGCTCTGAATGTCGACTTTCCAACGCAACTAAAAGCACATCAATCAGACATCTGTAGCTCAAGTTATAGCCCTTTGAAGGAGGCATGGTCATGTTGTGAGCGCCCAGATTTTAACTTAGCCAAAATTTTGCTTTCCAAGCTCATTTTGCACTCTTGTAGCGCTCAGCTCTCCAAGTGAGCTGAGCTTTGTGCTGATTGCCTATTTTCCTTTTATTTGGTCATGGACCACGCTTTTAAAAGCGTGGCCTAAGGCTCCAAAGTGTGCTCCAACTTCAAAGTGTTCCCCAAAGCTCTTTTTTTCTCCTTTTTTAGCTTATTTTGTGCTTCTTTGCTTCTTTTTCTTCTTATTTCCTACAAGATTTATAAAATTAAAAGATCAAGAAAATATACCATTTAAGCACAAAATCATTCAATATTTAAGCACAAATCATCAATTTCTTGTATGAAAAAGCATCGAAAAACATGACATGGTGACATGTCATCACAACACCAAACTTAAACCTTGCTTGTCCCCAAGCAAGAAAAGAATCATGCATTAAAGATTGACAATCCAAGGTAAGAAGAGTAGCAACTCAATTTTCATGGTAAGCTAGTTTTCTAAGCATGCTACAATCACAAAAGAAATGTAAATGATTGATGCTTCCATCTAGCTCAATTTATGAAATCTTTCTCTTATATTTCTTCCTTGAAACAAGTTTTTGATTTTCTTATTTAGCTTCTCCTTTTGGGTGCTTTGCCCCATGAGTTGATAACAAAGCTACGACTTCTAAATGCTTTGTTTTTAAGTATTACCACTTGATACATAAGCACCACAAGCATTTGATTAGAGGACTTCCTTAAGCTCATTTTTCTTTTCATTTCTTGACTCTCTAATCATTGATGCTCAGAACCTTGAGCTTTGAGGGAGTGCTTTTGCACTTGAGCCTAGCCTTGACTTCTAAGTGTTTTGTTTTCAAGCATTTGGCTTGATACATAAACACCACAAGTACTTAACAAATAAATTGCCATTGGTACTCAGAGCCTTCAGCTTTCTCATTCTTTCCCTTTTTCTTTTCTTTCTTTAATTGTATTTGCTTCTTCAAAGTTTTCATGATTTTCAAAAGATTTCACAAAATGTCCTAGATGAAAACTTCAATTAAATAAAATCCAATGCAATTGAGCAATAATTAATCATACTAGCTTTCCAAAACTTGTATGCACATGCTAAACTCTTCTTTAATGCCTTGTTTGTTTATGATCATGATACTTTACTGCTTTTAATTCACAAAACTCAAGTTGGTAGTCATAATGTCATGGTAACATGTTATAAATCAATATTCAAGCTATGCTTTATTCATACACACATGTAAATAGAAAAGATGAAGACAATCATGCAATTTAAGTGCTGGAAACAAATGAGAGGAAAAAAAACTCTACAACCTTGTAGTTCATCTTCATTATTGTTGTCCTTTTTCCTCTATTCTTCTTCTTTCCCTTGCCAAACTTAGAATGCTTGCTCATCCTCAAGCAACAATTAGAACAATGGCTATGGGGCTAAGAAGGATCATGAATGTCTTACACAATGAAAAGTTAGTAGTACATGTGTTCTAAGCAAGCAAAATTAAAGATAATAATCAAGGCACAAGAGATAGAGACATTTTGATTGCATAGATAAGAAGGTGTACACAATACATTGCATAAAAGATAAGTGGCATACCAAACATAGTGTGACACTTTCACTTGGAATCAATGCAAGTATCTAGTAAAGATTTGAAGCAAATTGTGTTGCATAGCAACACCAAACTTAGAATGCAATCCTATGTCCATTTATTTGAATTAAAACCAAGCAAATGAAACTGTTATTTATTAAGTACAATCACCAAGCCAAGAATCTGGCATTAATAAAGCTTTCTTGGTAATGTATTAACAAACACAGTAAATAGGCAAACTAAAATGAAAGTATTAAAAGCAAAGAATTAACTAAAGTAAACAGAATAACAAAATATCAAACCAAAAGAAAATTAACACTGCAAAGACATTATGGTTATGCAGACAAGTGGTGTTGCTGAATGATGTGCATAGAAAAATAGGTGGCACACCAAACTTAGAATCTTGGTGTGTCACTTTCATTTTTTTGATTTGATGCAATCATCAAAAAGATTGAAAACAATGTGTTGCATGGCAACACCAAACTTAGAATGTAACCATATGCCAATTTTTGAATTTAAACAAAACAAAGAACGAAAACAAAGCAGAGAAGAGAAATTATACCTACGACATGTTGTTCACTTTCTTCCTCTTCTTCCAGTTTGTTTAGAGGAATGACTTCAAGGGAGGAGAAGATTCAGCTATTGCCCCCTGTCTTGGTTTCCTCTCAGCAAGCTTCCTTTTGTACATGGCTTGATTGAGCTTGCTTGCTATTGGTCCAGGGGTTGGATTGCTTGTGGTTGACCTCCTTTTGAATGTTGTCCTTGGTAGCTTGGTCACAATCCTCTTCTTGGTGCTTTTGTCAATTTCCTTCACTTCCTTAAATCCAAGTCTTGGTGGTTGTGTGATTGTTGGAGTCTTCTTTTCATCAAGAGCCTCTTGTATTGGTGGTTCCCTGAGCTCTTCCTCTGTGCACTTCTCTACTTCACTTGAGTGTGAATTCTCTTGAGTGTCTTCCTCCATTTCTTCTTCATGATTTCCCATTAATTCCTTTGGGAGGGAAGTTTCATATTCCTCTATCACCTCAAGTGCAGTTTCATTTTCAACCACCTCATTCTTCATTGAAAGTTCACTTGATGCAATAGCCTCCTCATCTTGCTCTTCCACTTTATCCTTCACATCCATCAATTGGTCTTCATTTTTCTTGCTTCGTAGTTCTAAGTGTTTCTCTGTGTCCTCCAATTGCTCATCCGTCTCCTGAGAAATGATTTCTAGTTCTCTCCAGAATTGTTGTTGTTTCTCCACAAGTCTGTTGAACCTGGACTCAAACATTGAGAATCTTTGGCTCGTGGAAGTTTGTGTTGGTTGTGAGTCTTGGGATGGTTTTTGTGTTGAGGCATAGTCAAGTGATGAAGAATTTTCAGATGAAAAACTGGAAGGTGAGGTTGGACAATTTTGCATAAGTGAATTGAAGGCACGTTCAAGTAAAGATGGCTCTTGATAAGTGGAATATGGGCTCTCAAATGTTTTCTGGTTTTGCTCCTCCCAGCCACCATTAGAATAGTAGCTTGCATCATTCAGTGGTGGAGGAAGATATCCCATATGATTCTCTTGCCCATCTTGTGTTTCTGAAACAAATCTCCATGGATTGGAGTGCTCAGACTTTGTATTTTCTTGGTGATATTCCCAGCCACCATTAGAGATTGGTGATGGTGGGTAATATCCCATAAAATTTGTTTGATCATAAGATGAGTTGAACTCCATTTGAATTTTTGAAAACACAACACGAAGGAAAATTGAAATTACTTATATCAGAGATGAGAATTTCTTAGTGAGGCAAAAACTCAAACACCTTGGTTTCAATTTAAAACAGAAAACAAAAATAAAGAAAATTCTTGATCTAGAATTCTCACCCACTTAATCATTGTTGATCTAAATCAATCCCCGGCAACAGCGCCAAAAACTTGATGGTATTTTTGTGGAAAACTAAATTTTCCAAAACACCTAAAACTCACCGGCAAGTGTACCGGGTCGCATCAAGTAGTAAAACTCACTTAGAGTGAGGTCGATCCCACAGGGATTGATGGATCAAGAAATTTTAGTGGGTGGTTAGTTTAGTCAAGCTAACATTGAGTGATTTGAGTGACAATTGAAACAACAGAAAGTAAATGACAAGAAGAATTAAAGTGCAGAAAGTAATATTGGACAGAAACTTAAAGAGCAAGAAATGTAAATTGCAAGAATCTTAAATGACAAGAAATGTAAATCGCATGAAATATAAAGGGGAGTGGGTGCTGGAAATTAAAATTCAACAGGAAAGTGTAAATAGCAATCAAACATAGAAGTAAAAGGTGCAAGATCATACAACAGATCTAAACAGAAAAGGGAAATTTCTTGAAGAATTTAAAACAGAAAAGCAGTGCTTAATTTGCAGCAATTTAAAAGTGGTTCAAGATCTCAGGAGTGGAAGAGACTAGAAAACAAGTCTAGATCTCAAATCCTTCCTTGATCCAACAAGAACAATTGCAAAATGAAAATGGAAGAGTAAATTGCAGAAGAACAAGAGAAATTGTAGATGGAGAATGAAAACAGAATTCCTTCCAATCTCAATCCAAAAATTCAAAAATGAGAAGAAAACAAAGATAGAAAGCAAAATGAAAACTAAAGAGTGCAAAACTCCCTATTGGAGCTAGCCTCTTTTCTAATCGAGCTCCCCTAACAAAGATGAAAATGATGCCTTATATAGGCTTTAGAAAATGAAAATGAAAATGAAATGAAAAACAAATTACAATTAAATGAAATTCCTAATCTAATTGATCCTTGTGCCTTTGAGTGATGATAATGGGCTTAGCTTGCTTTGGATTTGAGAAAGAGTGGGTCTGGATGTCCTTGGTTCAATTGATGAAGAATTGTGTTCAAAGAGAATTTTAATTGAATTTTGGCCCATGTGAAAATTTCTCCCAGGAGGATGCTCAGCTCACAAAGTGAGCTGAGCTTTGAGATTTAGTGTGGGGAGGCCTTGCGTAGCGTGCTGTTGCTTGGGGGAGGCATCAGGGGAAAGCTCAGCTCACAAAGTGAACTGAGCGCTCCTTGCTTGCTTTCCTTGTTTTCCTTGTGTCTCCCCCTTCGAACCTTGGTGGAAGCATTTGCTGATTTTTTTGCTTATTTTTAACCCTTAAAGATGCATTTTGTTCGTGCCCCAATTTCATGCCAAATATGGGTTTCCATACATCGTTAGAAAGCTCTGAATGTCGGCTTTCCAACGCAACTGGAAGCACATCAATCAGACATCTGTAGCTCAAGTTATAGCCCTTTGAAGGAGGCATGGTCATGCTGTGAGCGCCCAGATTTTAACTTAGCCAAAATTTTGCTTTCCAAGCTCATTTTGCACTCTTGTAGCGCTCAGCTCTCCAAGTGAGCTGAGCTTTGTGCTGATTGCCTATTTTCCTTTTATTTGGTCATGGGCCACACTTTTAAAAGCGTGGCCTAAGGCTCCAAAGTGTGCTCCAACTTCAAAGTGTTCCCCAAAGCTCTTTTTTTCTCCTTTTTAGCTTATTTTGTGCTTCTTTGCTTCTTTTTCTTCTTATTTCCTACAAGATTTATAAAATTAAAAGATCAAGATAATATACCATTTAAGCACAAAAGCATTCAATATTTAAGCACAAATCATCAATTTCTTGTATGAAAAAGCATCGAAAAACATGACATGGTGACATGTCATCACATGGTGCCTATGGTACAAGGTATTAGGAACTTTCCAGGATCCTGTTTCTTCTGAGGCAATGTCAGTTGATCCAGATCACTTAGTTCATTGGTGAACAAGGGAGGTTCATCTTCCCAAGTCTCAATACCAAATAATTTGGCATTCAGCTTCATGATTGCACCAACGTACTTGGTAACTTGCTCCTTAGTAACATCCTCATTCTCTTCAGAAGAGGAATACTCATCAGAGCTCATGAATGGCATAAGAAGGTTGCAACCATGTCAATGAGTTCTTGAGCTTCTGTAGGCATTTTCTTTAGGTGAATGGATCCACCTGCAGAAGTATCCAATGACATCCTAGCTAATTCAGATAGACCGTCATAGAATATATCCAGGATGGTCTATTCTGAAAGCATGTCAGAAGGACACTTTTTGGTCAGTTGCTTGTATCTCTCCCAAGCTTCATAGAGGGATTCACCTTCTTTCTGTCTGAAGGTTTGAACATCCACTCTAAGCTTACTCAGCTTTTGAGGAGGAAAGAACTTGGCTAAGAAAGCCGTGACCAGCTTATCCCAAGAGTTCAGGCTATCTTTGGGTTGAGGGTCCAACCACACTCTAGCTCTGTCTCTTACAGCAAAAGGGAAAAGCATGAGCCTGTAGACTTCAGGATCTACTCCATTAGTCTTAACAGTATCACAGATCTGCAAAAATTCAGTTAAGAACTGAAAAGGATCTTCAGATGGAAGTCCATGGAACTTGTAGTTCTACTGCATCAGAGAAACTAATTGAGGTTTCAGCTCAAAGTTGTTTGCTCCAATGGTGGGGATGGAGATGCTTCTTCCATGTAAATTGGAATTAGGTGCAGTAAAGTCACCAAGCATCCTCCTTGCATTATTATTATTTTCGGCTGCCATCTCCTCTTCCTGTTCGAAAATTTCTGAAAGGTGCTTGCTGGATTGTTGTAATTTAGCTTCTCTTAGTTTCCTCTTCAGAGTCCTTTCAGGTTCTGGATCTACTTCAATAAGAATATTCTTGCCTTTGCTCCTGCTCATATGAAAAAGAGGGAACAGAAAAATAATAATAATAGGGATCCTTTTTGCCCAGTATAGAGGTCCCTGTGTGAGTAGAAGAAAAGATCTGAACTCAGAGAGAGAGAGGGTTCGGATTTTTGGTGAGTGAGGGAGAGATGTTAGTAGATGAATAAATAAACAGAAAGAGATGAGAGAGAAGGATTTTCGAAAATTATTTTTAAAAAATGGTTAGTGATTTTCGGAAATTAAAATTAAAATTTGAAACAATTTATTAATTAAAAAGAATTTTTGAAAAAGAGGGGAGATATTTTCGAAAATTAGAGAGAGAGAGTTAGTTACGTAGTTTTGAAAAAGATAAGAAACAAACAAAAAGTTAGTTAGTTAGTTGAAACAAATTTGAAAAATCAATTTTGAAAAGATAAGAAGATAAGAAGTTAGAAAAGATATTTTAAAATCAAATTTTTGAAAAAGATATGACTTTGTAAAAGATAAGATAAAAAGATATTTTTGAAAAGATATGATTGAAATTAGTTTTGAAAAATATTTTGAAAAAGATAAGATTTTTAAATTGAAAATTTGATTTGACTCATAAGAAAAAATTGAATTTTTTTAAAATTTTTGAAAAAGTCAATCCAAATTTTCGAAATTTATGAGTGAAAAAGGGGAAGATATTTTTTTTATTTTTGAATTTTTTTAATGATGAGAGAGAAAAACATGAAATTGATGCAATGTATGAAAGTTATGGATCAAAACAATGAATGCATGCAAGAATGCTATGAATGTCAAGATGAACACCAAGAACACTTTGAAGATCATGATGACCATCAAGAACATATTTTTGAAAAATTTTCAATGCAAAGAAAACATGCAAGACACCAAACTTAGAAATCTTTCATGTTCAGACACTATGGATGCAAGAATGCATATGAAAAACCAGAAAAGACACAAAACAAGAAAACATCAAGATCAAACAAGAAGACTTACCAAGAACAACTTGAAGGTCATGAAGAACACCATGAATGCATGAATTTTTCAAAAAATGCAAGATGAACATGCAATTGACACCAAACTTAAAATCTGACTCAAGACTCAAACAAGAGACATGAAATATTTTTTATTTTTATGATTTTCTAATTTTTTTGTATTTTTATTTTATATTTTTTGAAAATTAGTGTGAAAAAGAAAAATAAGGATTCCAAAATTTTTAATATGAATTCCAGGAATCTTGTACTCTTAGTCTAAAGCTCCAATCTAAGGGTTAGACATGGCTTAATAGCTAGTCAAGCTTTAGCATGTATTGATACTTTCCATGTATAGAGCAACTAAGTGTGTGAAGATCAACAAGCTCTTGTGATGATAAGTTGAAACCCCAGTCCAAAAGATTAGATATGGCTTACAGCCAGCCAGGATTCAACAAATCATCATGAAACACTAGAATTCATTCTTAAAAATTCTGAAGAAAAATATATTTTTGAAAACATTTATTTTAAAAATTTTTTTTCGAAAACAAAGGAGAAATTTTTGAAAAAAAATTTTTTGTGAAAGTAAAACAAAAAGAAAATTACCTAATCTGAGCAACAAGATGAACCGTCAGTTGTCCAAACTCGAACAATCCCCGGCAACGGCGCCAAAAACTTGGTGCACGAAATTGTGATCTCAGGCAACGGTGCCAAAAACTCTGTACGCACGTCTTAATACATTGTTTTTCATTCACAACTTCGATACAACTAACCAGCAAGTGCACTGGGTCGTCCAAGTAATAAAACCTTACGTGAGTAAGGGTTGATCCCACGGAGATTGTTGGTATGAAGCAAGCTATGGTCACCTTGTAAATCTCAGTCAGGCGGATATAAAATAGTTATGGAGTTTTCGAAAATAAATAATAAATAGACAGAAAATAAAGATAGAAATACTTATGTATATCATTGGTGAGAATTTCAGATAAGCGTATGGAGATGCGTTCGTTCCTCTGAACTTCTGCTTTCCTGCTGTCTTCATCCAATCAGTCTTACTCCTTTCTATGGCTGGCTTTATGTAAGGACATCACCGCTTTCCGGACTCTCATGAATGCCGCCATCAATCTAGCTTATACCACGAAGATTCTGATTAAGAGATCCAAGAGATAATCATCCAATCTAAGGTGGAACGGAAGTGGTTGTCAGGCACGCGTTCGTGGGGAAATGATGATGATTGTCACGTTCATCACATTCATGTTGAAGTGCGAATGAATAACTTAGAAGCGGAATAAGTTGAATTGAATAGAAAAACAGTAGTACTTTGCATTAATTCATGAGGAACAGCAGAGCTCCACACCTTAATCTATGGAGTGTAGAAACTCTACCGTTTAAAATACATAAGTGAAAGGTTCAGGCATGGCCGAGAGGCCAGCCCCCATGATCTAAGAACCAGACGTCCCAAGATAGCTAAATACAATAGTAAACAGTCCTATTTATACTAAACTAGTTACTAGGGTTTACAGAATTAAGTTTAAATGCAGAAATCCACTTCCGGGGACCACTTTGGTATGTGCTTGGGCTGAGCTTGAATGTTACACGTGCAGAGGCTCTTTTTGGATTTGAACGCCAGGTTGTAATGTATTTCTGGCGTTCAACTCTGGTTCGTGACGTGTTTCTGGCGTTTAACTCCAGACTGCAGCGTAGAACTGGCGTTCAACGCTCTTTTGTGTCATCTAAACTCGGCCAAAGTATAGACTATTATATATTGATAGAAAGCCTTGGATGTCTACTTTCCAACGCAATTGGAAGCGCGCCATTTTGAGTTTTGTAGCTCCAGAAATACCACTTTGAGTGCAGGGAGGTCAGAATCCAACAGCATCAGCAGTCCTTCTTCAACCTCTGAATCTGATTTTTGCTCAAGTCCCTCAATTTCAGCCAGAAAATACCTGAAATCATAGAAAAACACACAAACTCATAGTAAAGTCCAGAAATATGAATTTAACATAAAAACTAATGAAAACATCCGTAAAAGTAACTAGATCCTACTAAAAACATACTAAAAACAATGCCAAAAAGCGTATAAATTATCTGCTCATCAGACGCGTGCATGTGCCTGACGCATACGCATGGATTAGAGTCTGTACGAATGACGCGAACGCGTGGACGGCGCATACGTGTGACAAAGAAAATTGCTGAATGACGCGAACACGTGGACGACACGTACGCGTGACCTGCGTGATCTGCAGAAATAACAGAAAATATTGGGGGCAATTTCGGGCCGCATTTTGACCCAGTTTTTGGCCCAGAAATGCAGAATAAAGCCAAGGAACATGCAGAGCCTCAACACACATCTTAGACACAATAGACAACACAGTTTTAGATATATTAGGATAGTTTTTAGGTTTTTAGATCTGAATCTAGAGAGGATTACTCTTCCTCTAGGTTCTCTTTACATTCCCAGTTTATTACTTTTGCTTTTGGATATTGAAGAGTCATTACCTCCGTTGAAGATACTAATATAGTTTGTTTCCTTACTTACTCTTTTATTTATTCCATATTTTTAATTCTTGTTAAAGTAGTAATTGGATTATTTTCATGAATTGTTAGTGCAAAGGATTACTTTTATTTTTAATTACTTTTGAATCCCTATTTTATTTAATGTATCATGTCTTCTTCTATTATTTTTATGAGCGTTATATTCATGTCAATGGAGTAGACTCCATACTTGACATGGGGATTGATTAAAAGGAGACACTTGAGTTGGAAGGCTTAAGTGTTGATTAAACTGGAAGTTGTTGGCTAGTTTTGTATTTACTAACGCTAGACCTTCCTAAGGGAGAGGACTAGGATTTATGAATAAGAGTTAGCTCAATCACTTGACTTTCCTTTATTTAGTAAGGGTTAACTAAGTGAAAACAACAACCTTTTTCATACTGCACTTAAGAGACCCCAACAAGGATAGAACTTCCAATTAATCATTCCCCCAGTCAAGACTTTTTATCTAGAATATTAATAATCATTCTTAGTTTTTAATGCTTTAATTTATAATTATTTAATTGCTTATCAACCAAACTAAAACTCTCTCGGAAAATTCCTAATTAATAAATTAGCACCCTTCCTTGAAACTCGTTGGGAGACGACCTGGGACTCATACTCCCAGTATTTTTTCTATTCTAAATTTTTGTGACACTCTTCTAAATTGATGAGGCAGATTTTAGCTGGTTAGGAGCTATACTTGCAACGCTGTTCTATTATATTATAATCTCTTAATTGGCCTAACTTCTGCCATGCACCATTAACCCTTACTGAATAAGGGAAAGTCAAGTATTAAGCCAACTTCTATTCACAAGTCCTAATCCTCTCCTTTGGGAAGGATTAGCGTTAGTAACTAGAGAGCCAGCCAACAACTTCCAATTAACAATTAACGCTTGAGTATTCCAACTCAAGGGTCTCCTTTTAATCCACTCCCAAGTCAAGTTGGGAGTCTACTCTATTGACATGGATACCAATTTCACATACATATTCAAGGGGTTGAAAGAAGACATAATAATCAAATTAAATGGAAGCAAGCAAATCAACAATGAAATTAAATGGAAAAGTATTCTTTGTATTAATAAATCCCAAAATTAGAAATATTCATCTGTAGCTTTAAATAGAGTAATTGGTAAAATAAAAGGAAAAAGGGAATAGAGAACAAACTATAGTAAAAACTTCAATGGAGGTAATAACTCTTCAATATCCAACTCAAAAGCATAAAACTGGAAAAAGGTATGTGACTATGAAGAACCGTGGAGGAAGTAGTGTTTTCTTCCAGGATTCAAAAACTAGAACTAATGAATAATAGAATGAAAGTGAATGTGTCGATCTGTGTTGAGTGTCTGCTGTCCCCTGGCTCTAGTCTGTGTTTCTGGGCTGAAAACTGGGTCAAAACTCAACCCAAAAATTACCCCCAGCGAATTCTGCAGTTGCAGCATATTACGCACGTCGCGCGTACGCGCCAGGTGCGCATCTGCGTCGATGGCCTTCTGCGCGTATCACGCGTATGCGCCAAGTACACGTCCGCGTCGTTCTGGAGTGCGCGCACACGTAAAATGTGCGTGCGCGTCCATCCTCGCTGGTCAGCTTCTTGGTTTCTTGTGTTCCTTCCACTTTTGCAAGCTTCCTTTCCATCCTCCAAGCCATTCCTGCCCTATAAAGCCTGAAAACACTTAACACATAGATCACGGCATCGAATGGTAGAAGGGGAATTAAAGATTGATAATTTAAAGGCTCAGGAAGCAAGTTTTCAATCATAGATTGGAATTAGGAAGGAAAATATAAAACATGCGAATTGTATAAATAAGTGCGTGGAGAATTGAGAAAAACCACTCAATTTAGCACAAGAATAATCATAAACTAGTGGTTTATTATAGCTCTTACTAAAAAATGCAATGTAGTCATTCAATGGAATCTTCCTCAGAAACTACAGAGACACCCTAACACTCTTCTCAGAGATACAGAAGTGAATCTTAGAGAAGAGTGTCTGGCCCTCATTAGCACCAAGGAGGCTAAGCCTTAAATGGTACACATTGTTGAGGAACTAAATGAAGAAGAGATTCAAAAAGAGGCTAGAAGCACATTGTTGTACGCCCCTCTTATGGGAAGAAAGCCTAAAGTACCACTCCCTTAAAAGACTGAAAAGGAGACCAAGGACGAGCACTGCTCACAATCCTTGGAAGGCTCTAAGAAGTTGCACATCAATATTCTTCTTACTGAGTTGTTTGAGGAAGTGCATCCCTATAGGACCCTCACAGAAAGCCTGATGCTCTCTGGGAAGGAGACCTTAAAAGAAGGTGAGACAGTAGTCTTCACCAAGGAGGCTGAACCTCAGGAGCATGCTACTAAGGGGCTTAAGGAAATCAAGGACTAAGAGGTTCTTGAGAATGCCAATTAGCACGGCTCTACAAAGGAGAAGGAACCTCAAGTTAATTCTTCTCTAGGCATGCAAGAGGAGCCTATGACTCCCACAGAGCAAGCCCTTGTAGAGGTGAAAGAGCCTCAAGAGCTACCCTTCCTAGGCGTGCAAACAGAACCAGAAGATGAGCAACTGGCTCATCTCTAAGCAGCATTCAAGAAGCTACAAGTAAATATCTTTTGTATAGAGGTATTTGAAAAGAAGGACCTAAGGGGAGATGAAATAGAGGTACTTACTAAGAAGTACAATATCCTTGCACAAGGACTCGATGGTGTTCAAAGTTCTTGACTCTCTATTACCCCCTGACAAGGGAGGCACTTGCATAAAGGATTCAGCATTCAAGCCTCCTCCCTTGGATGAAACCAATTTAACCCCTCCTAAGACCAAATGTAAGTTTGGTGTTGGATGTACACTATCCACAGAGGAAGGCTCCAAAAGGAAGATGCCTAGGGGCTGGAAAAACAAAAATATCCCTACGGAAGGCTTTTCACCATGGAAGAGGGAAGTGGCAAAAAGGGATACCAGCATATTGCTGCAAGCTCAACCCTACATCAAGCAGTGAAAAAGATCATGTCTCTTGAGCGTATTAAGCTAATCCATGAGAGCACAAGAAGGAAGCTCCTAGTAAGGAGTAAGGATTTATTCCTCTATGACTATCTTCCTCCTTGAAAGGAGCTGTCAGTCAAGCTAATGACAAAGAAGTGCTTGTTGGGAGGCAACCCAACCCTAATTAATTATTTTTATTTCTTTTAATTCCTTAATATTATTTTTCTTTTAGTTATTTCTTTAGGTTCATGATCATGTGCAGCAGTTAGAGCAGAGACAGGAACGTTCAGTAGTAAAACAAAACACTCTGAATGGCGTGTTGTTGGCATTGAACGACAGCCAGGGAGCACTGGTTGGACGTTCAACGCCGCCAATGGGCAGCATAGCTGGCGTTGAACGCCAGCCTGGGAGCAAACCCTGGGCATTCAAACACCAGTGAAGAGGGCAGGGAATCTAAATTCCTAACCTCTCAGGACCAATGGGTCCCATAGAAGCTCCACCTACCCCACCCTCTTCTACTCTATTCTTTCCTATTGTTCATATTTGCTCGAGGACGAGCGAAACTCTTAAGTTTGGTGTTGTAAACGCTTTGCTTTATGACTTCTACCACTCTTAAGTATGGCACCAAAGACTAGTAAAACCTCAGGAAGGAGCAACAGAGACAAAGGAGCAAAATTGAAGAGATCAAGCACTACATTGGATTCTCAAGGAGGAGTACTAGCTGCCACCATTAAAGGTGTATTCTTTTTCTTTATCTCATTTTCTTTTGTATCTTTCTATTTTCTGTTCTCTTGTCCTTGTTGCATGATCATTTGCATTTATATCTTAATGCTGTAAAATATTCCATCTATCTCTCACCTTACTGAAAAGAAAATTTTATTTGAAAAGAATTGAGAGATACATGAATTTCAAGTTTATAATAAGAATAGTTCAATTATCTTGATGTGGTGGCATTGCTTTTGTTTTCCGAATGTATGAATAAACAATGCATATTTGAAGTTGGAATTTTAGAATGTTGGCTCTTGAAAGAATGATGAAAAAGGAAAAGTATTATTAGTAATCAGAAAAATCCAAAAAAAAAAATTGATTCTTGAAGCAAGAAAAAGTAGCAAAAAAACATGTTGCAAAAGAAAAAAATAAATATGCATGCGAAAAAATATATGAATGAAAAAATAAAAAGCAGAAAAAGCCAATAGCTCTTTAAACCAAAAGGCAAGAGCAAAAAGTAGTAACCTTTTAAACCAAAAGGCAAAGGTAAAAGGATCCAAGGCTTTGAGCATCAGTGGTTAGGAAGGCCTACAAGGAATAAAATCCTGGCCTAAGCAGCTCAAACAAGCTGTCTCTAACCATGTGCTTATGGCGTGAAGGTGTCAAGTGAAAAGTTTGAGACTGAGTGGTTAAAGTCATGGTCCAAATCAAAAAGAGTGTGCTTAAGAACTCTAGACACCTCTATCTAGGGATTCTAGCAAAGCTGAATCACAATCCAAAAGGGTTCACCCAGTTAAAGTGTCTGTGGCATTTATGTATCCAGTGGTAATACTGAAAAATAAAGTGCTTAGGGTCACAACCAAGACTCTAAAAGCTGTGTTCAAGAATGAAAAAGAACTAAACTAGGAGAGTCAATAATATCATCTGGATTCTACGTTCCTAAAGAGACCAACATTTCTAAGTATCAATGGATAGTGAGATGCCAAAACTATTCAAAAGCAAAAAGCTAATAAGTCCCGCTCATCTTATTGAAACTAAGCTTTATTGGAAACTTTAAAATTTATTGTATCTTACTTTTTTTTTATCCTACTGTGTTTTTAGTTGCCTGGGGACAAGCAACTCTTTAAATTTGGTGTTGTGATGAGCGGATATTTTATACGCTTTTTGGCATCATTTTCATATAGTTTCTAGTATGTTTTGTTTAGTTTTTATTAAGTTTTTATAGGTTTTAGTGTTAAATTCACATTTTTGGATTCTAATATGAGTTTTTGTGTTTTTGTGAAATTTTAGGTATTTTCTGGCTAAAATTGAGGAGTTGGAGAAAAAGTCTGTTTCAGAGACAGAAAAACCACTACAGATGCTGTCTGGATCTGACCTACCTGCACTCGAAAGAGCTTTTCTAGAGCTACAAAAGTCCAAATAGAGCATTCTTAATGGCTATGGAAAGCTGTCTTCCAGAGCTTTCCGGCAATATATAAGTCCATACTTTGCTTCAGACTAGAAGGCCCAAAACTGGCGTCCAACGCCAGCCTCCTGCCCCCTTCAGGCCTCCAACGCCCAAAGAGCAGAGACCAGCGTCCAAATGCTCAGAGAGGACCCCCTAGCCAATGTTTAATGCCCTAGAGGTCCCCTAGCACGTGGATTTCATCAAAGCTCAGCCCAAACACTCACCAAGTGGGCGCCAGAAGTGGATTTTAGTGCTAAAAAGACTGTTTTACCCTTACTAGTCATTAGTTTAGTATTTAAGGGATTAGATTCCTGTTATTCACACATCTCTCCTAGCATATTTCGTTTTTACCATTGTATTTCCTATCAGTATGAGTTTCCAAACCTCCTAGGTTGAGGGGAGGAGACCTGCTGAGTTCTATGAATTAATAAAAGTATTACTGTTTCTCTTCAATCCGTGTTTGATTTAATTCTAAGATGTATACTCATTCTTCAACATGGTGAATGGGATGACCAGTAACAATCAGCTCTGTTCATCATACTAGGACTGCGTGCCTGACAACCACCCATGTCTACTTGGGTTCGTGTGAATACTTCAGTGGAAAGCATTGAACCGCCAGCTTGATTATACATCTCTCAGATGGCTAATCCACGACTTCGTTGGGGACTTCTCGAGACACCAGTTCAGCCAATTTATTGGGAGATTAGGGTCTCTGTTGTAGAGGCTAGAACCCAAAGGCACAGCATTCTCTGATCTAGAAGATTCTACCTTGTCTGTAGAATTTTGAGTAGGATCATGAAGGAGAGTGGACTGTAGGAGCTTCACCCTCAATCAGAATGGATCCACACTAACCCTGGGGTTTAGATCTGGAGGAGTATTGATGGCCTCTCAAGAAAAGCATTGATCACATACAGCCTGCCATTGAAGAAATCATTCACAATTGAAGGACAAAGCACCTCCAAGCCTTAACCACCTTCCTATCATAATTTACACAACTTCTGAGTTCTAATTACCCTTTTTCTTTATTCCTTTTTATGGTTTTAACCAAATTCAAACCAATAACCTCTTGATTCGCCTGACTAAGACCTGCAAGATAACCATAGCTTTCTTCAAACCACAATCCTCGTGGGATCAACCCTGACTCGCTCAAGTATTACTTAGATGACCCAGGACACTTGCTGGTACAGTTGTATGGAGTGTGGGGATTCATGCACCAGTAACCATCCAATGGATAAAGGAACACCGAAGCAGTTTTACAATTACAAAGAGCTACATCAAACTAGCAAATAATCTACCCAGCTAAAGCTTGCATACCATAGCTTACTCAAATTCCAATAGGGAATTACCTTGGGTGTTGCTATAGTCTTGCGCGCCCTCTTTGGGTTTGTTTTTTTGAAGACGGTGATGAGCGAATAATTTATACGCTTTTTGGCATTGTTTTTAGGTAGTTTTTAGTATGTTTTAATTACTTTTTATTATATTTTTATTAGTTTTAAAATAAAAATCACATTCCTGGGCTTTACTATGAGTTTGTGTGTTTTTCTGTGATTTCAGGTATTTTCTGGCTGAAATTGAGGGACCTGAGCAAAAATTTGATTCAGAGGCTGAAAAAGGACTGCAGATGCTGTTGGATTCTAACCTCCCTGCACTCGAAGTAAATTTTCTGGATTTACAAAAGCTCAATTGGCGCGTTCTCAATTGCGTTGGAAAGTAGACATCCTGGGCTTTCCAGCAATATATAATAGTCCATACTTTGCCCGAGATTTGATGGCCTAAACCGGCGTTCTAAGTCAGCATAAAAGCTGGAGTTAAACGCCCAAACTGGCACAAAAGCTGGCGTTTAACTCCAAGAAAAGTCTCTACATGTGAAAGCTTCAATGTTCAGCCCAAGCACACACTAAATGGGTCCCAAAAGTGGATTCTGCATCATTTACTCATTTCTGTAAACCCTAGGCTACTAGTTTTTTATAAGTATGACCTTTTGCTATTGTATTTAGATACCTCATGACACTTTACACATTTCATATTGTATTCTCTACGGCATGAGTCTCTAAACCCCATGGTTGGGGGTGAGGAGCTCTGCTGTGTCTCAATGAATTAATGCAATTACTACTATTTTCCATTTTATCATGCTTGTTTCTATTCTAAACTATTCACTCGCACTTCAACTTGATGAATGTGATGATCCGTGACACTCATCATTATTCTCACCTATGAACGCGTGCCTGACAACCACCTCCGTTCTATCTGCAATAGCTTGAGTGCATATCTCTTGGGTTTTTAATCTAATATTAGATCCTTCGTGGTATAGGCTAGAATTATTGGCGGCCATTCTTGAGATCCGAAAAGTCTAAACCTCGTCTGTGGTATTCCGAGTAGGATCTGGGAAGGGATGACTGTGATGAGCTTCAAACTCACGAGTGCTGAGCGTAGTGATAGACGCAAAAGGATCAATGGATCCTATTCCAACATGAGTGAGAACCGACAGATGACTAGCCGTGCGGTGACAGTGCATTTGGACCATTTTCACTGAGAGAACGGATGGTAGCCATTGACAACGGTGATCCACCAACATACAGCTTGCCATGGAAGGAGCCTTGCGTGCATGAAGAAGAAGACTGTAGGAAAGTAGAGATTCAGAAGATAGAGCATCTCCAAAACCTCAACCTGTTCTCCATTACTGCAAAACAAGTATTTATTTTATGTTCTTCTACTTTTTACAATTAAATCTGAGAATTATTGATATCCTGACTAAGAGTTACAAGATAACCATAGCTTGCTTCAAGCTGACAATCTCCGTGGGATCGACCCTTACTCACGTAAGGTATTACTTGGATGACCCAGTGCACTTGCTGGTTAGTTGTGTGGAATTGCAAAAGTGTGAATGTGATTTCGTGCACCAAGTTTTTAGCTCCGTTGCCAGGGATTGTTCGAGTTTGGACAACTGACGGTTTATCTTGTTGCTTAGATTAGGAATAATTTATTTTTGTTGGTTTAGAGTCACTAAATTTGAGTCTTTTATTTGAGTTTAGTTTCATATTTTAAGTTTGGTGTCAATTGCATGCCTTTATTTTCCTTCTATTTTTTGAATTTGCATGTTCTTAGTTCCTTCTTGATCTTTAAAAATTCTAAGTTTGGTGTCTTCTTTGTGTTTTTCTTTAAATTTTCGAAAATTTGGGTTTGGTTTTCTAAAAATTTTAAGTTTGGTGTCCCTTGTGCTTTTATTTACTTAAAAATTTTTCAAAAATTTGTTCTTGGTGTTCATCTTGATCTTCAAAGTTTTCTTGGTGTTCATCTTGACATTCAAAGTTTTCCTGTTTGTTCGCTTTGTTTTGATCTAAAATTTCTAAGTTTAGTGTCATTTTGTTGTTTTTCTCTTTCCTCATTAAAATTCAAAAATTAAAAAAATATATTTTCCTTATTTTACTCATGAATTTCGAAATTTTGCATTAAATTAGTCAAAGATTTTCAAAATCATATCTTCTCAATCATATCTTTTTCAAAATAATTTTCAATCATATCTTTTTTATTTCTAATTTCAAAATCTTTTTCAAAAAAAAAATTACCTAACTACTTTTCTCACTCATATTTCAAAATTAACTAAGCATTCTTTTTCCAAAATCTTTTTAATTAATTAATTAATTTAGTTTTCAATTCGCTTTTATTACACTTTCTTCTAATTTTCGAAAATCATATCCAGAATTTTTCAAATCTTTTTAATTAATTACCCATTTTTACTTTTTCTCTTAATTTTCGAAACTTTTATTTTATTTTTCATTTATTTCGTTTTATTTTATTCGGTTACTTTTAATTAAATAAACTAAAAATATAATTTATTTGCAATTCATATCACTCCCCTTTTCTCCATCATGGAGATAAGTGGAAATGAACAGTCCAGAAGGACTCTGGGTCATATGCTAACCCCATTACAGCTGCATATGGGAGTAGCATCTGTATACCTCCTATCAAAGTAAGCAGTTTTGAGCTAAATCCTCAGCTCATTATCATGATGCAGCAAAATTGTCAGTATTCCGGTCTTCCACAGGAAGAACCTACTGAGTTTCTGGCACAGTTCTTACAAGTTGCTGACACAGTACGTGATAAAGAAGTGGATCAGGATGTCTACAAATTATTACTGTTTCCATTTGCTGTAAAAGATCAAGCTAAGAGGTGGTTAAACAACGAACCTACAGCAAGCATAAAAATATGGAGACAGTTATCAGACAAATTCTTGAACCAATTTTACCCTCCAAAAAGGATGACACAGCTGAGACTGGACATCCAAGGCTTTAAACAAGAGGATCATGAATCCCTTTATAATGTCTGGGAAAGGTACAGAAGGATGCTAAGGAAATGCCCCTCTGAAATGTTTTCAGAATGGGTACAGCTAGACATCTTTTACTATGGGCTTACAAAAAGAGCTCAAATGTCTCTAGACTACTCAGTTGGTGGATCTATACACATGAGAAAGATGATTGAAGAAGCTCAAGAACTCATAGATACGGTTGCTAGAAATCAACATCTGTACTCAAGCAGTTAGTCCTCTATAAAAGAAGAGGCTAGGACAGTAACTACTGATCCTAATCCTCAAGAACAGATTGTCAAACTTAATCAGCAATTACTCCTTATGACAAAACAATTAGTAGAATTTAAAGAGATGCTCCAAGACACTAAAAATGCTAACAAGAATATGGAAGCACAATTGAATCAAACAAGACAGCAGCTATCTAAACAAATAACAGAAGAATGCCAAGCTGTCCAACTAAGGAGCGGGAAGACATTGAATAATTCAGCTCAAAGTATCAAAAAGCCAAGAAAGGAACAACTGACAGAGGATGACCAAACCACTAACCAAAATCCTTCTGAGGACAGCAAGAGCCCAGAGAGGAATAATTCTAGCGTTCAAACGTCAAAAAAGGGTGAAAAATTGGCGTCAAACGCCCAGTGGGTGCCCACTTCTGGCGTTCAAATGCCAGAAAAGGGAGAAAAGTTGGCGTTAAACACCCATTCCTTGCCCAGTTTTGGCGTTCAAACGCCAATGAGGGGTCAGACACCTGCAAGTGCTGATAATAACCCCTCTAAGAAGGCTTCTCCAACCACCACTGTGGGGAATAAACCTGTAGCAACTAAGGTTGAAGAATATAAAGCCAAGATGCCTTATTCTCAGAAACTCCACCAAGCGGAACAGGATAAACAATTTGCCCGCTTTGTAGACTATCTCAGGACTCTTGAAATAAAGATCCCGTTTGTAGAGGCACTTGAGCAAATACCCTCTTATGCTAAATTCATGAAAGAGATCTTAAGCCGTAAGAAGGATTGGAGAGAAACTGAAAAAGTTTTTCTCACTGAAGAATGCAGTGCAGTCATTCTGAAAAGCTTACCAGAAAAGCTTAAAGATCCAGGAAGCTTTATGATACCATGCACATTAGAGGATACTTGTGCCAAGGCAGCTCTATGTGACCTTGGGGCAAGTATCAATCTAATCCCTGCATCCACTATCAGAAAGCTTGGCTTGACTGAAGAGGTCAAACCAACCCAGATATGTCTTCAACTTGCTGATGGCTCCATTAAATACCCATCAGGCATAATTGAGGACATGATTATCAAGGTTGGGCCATTTGCATTTCCCACTGACTTTGTAGTGCTGGAAATGGTGGAGCACAGGAGTGCAACTCTCATTCTAGGAAGACCTTTCCTAGTAACTAGACGAACTCTCATTGATGTCCAAAAAGGGTAAGTGACCCTGAGAGTCAATGAGGATGAGTTCAGGTTAAATGTTGTCAAAGCTATGCAGCATCCAGACACATCAAATGACTGCATGAGCGTTGATATTATTGACTCCTTGGTGGAAGAGATCAATATGACTAAAAGTCTCGAATCAGAGCTAGAGGACTTCTTTAAAGATGTTCAGCCTGACCTGGAGGAACCAGAGCAAATAAAAGAACCTCTAAAAATTCCTCAAGAAGAGGATAAGCCTCCTAAACCCGAGCTCAAAGCACTACCACCATCCCTGAAATATGCATTTCTGGGAGAAGGTGACACTTTTTCGGTGATCATAAGCTCTGCTTTAAATCCACAGGAAGAGAAAACACTAATTCAGGTGCT
Source organism: Arachis ipaensis (assembly GCF_000816755.2). Taxonomy (NCBI): domain Eukaryota; kingdom Viridiplantae; phylum Streptophyta; class Magnoliopsida; order Fabales; family Fabaceae; genus Arachis; species Arachis ipaensis. Next base: position 51,679,444 of record NC_029788.2, read on the forward strand.
GAGGACACACAAGACAGCTCTTGGGTGGTCCATAAGTGATCTTAAGGGCATTAGCCCAGCAAGATGCATGCACAAGATCCTATTGGAGGATGATGCTAAGCTAGTGGTTCAACCACAGAGGCGGCTAAATCCAGCCATGAAGGAGGTGGTACAGAAAGAGGTCACTAAGTTACTAGAGACTGGGATTATTTATCCTATTTCTGATAGCCACTGGGTGAGCCCTATCCACGTTGTCCCCAATAAGGAAGGCATGACAGTGGTTCATAATGAAAAGAAAGAACTAGTTCCTACAAGAACATTTACAGGGTGGCGTATGTGTATTGACTACAGAAGGCTCAATACAGCCACCAGAAAGGATCATTTTCCTTTACCATTCATAGACCAGATGCTAGAGAGACTAGCAGGTCATGAATACTACTGCTTTTTGGATGGCTATTCAGGTTACAACCAAATTGCAGTAGACCCTCAGGACCAAGAGAAAACAGCATTCACATGTCCTTCTGGAGTATTTGCTTACAGAAGAATGCCTTTTGGTCTGTGTAATGCACCTGCAACCTTTCAAAGGTGCATGCTCTCTATCTTCTCTGATATGGTAGAGAAATTTCTGGAAGTCTTCATGGATGACTTTTCAGTATTTGGAGACTCATTCAGCTCCTGTCTTGACCATTTAGCACTTGTTCTGAAAAGATGCCAAGAGACCAACCTAGTTTTAAACTGGGAAAAATGTCACTTTATGGTGACTGAAGGAATTGTCCTTAGGCACAAAATTTCGAACAAGGGAATAGAGGTGGATCAAGCTAAGGTAGAGGTAATTGAAAAACTATCACCACCTGCCAATATTAAGGCAATCAGAAGCTTTCTAGGGCATGCAGGATTCTATAGGAGGTTTATAAAGGATTTTTCAAAAATTGCAAAACCTCTGAGCAATCTGCTAGTTGCTGACACACCATTTGTGTTTGACACAGAGTGTTTGCAGGCGTTTGAAACTCTGAAAGCTAAGCTGGTCACAGCACCAGTTATTTATGCACCAGACTGGACATTACTATTCGAACTAATGTGTGATGCCAGTGACCATGTCATTAGTGCAGTATTAGGACAGAGGCATAACAAACTTCTGCACGTCATTTACTATGCCAGCTGTGTTCTAAATAATGCACTGAAAAACTACACAACCACAGAAAAAGAGTTGCTTGCAGTGGTTTATGCCATTGACAAGTTTAGATCCTATTTAGTAGGTTCAAAAGTGATTGTGTATACTGACCATACTGCTCTTAAATATCTACTTACAAAGCAAGATTCAAAACCCAGGCTCATAAGATGGGTGTTGCTTTTGCAAGAGTTTGATATAGAAATAAGAGACAAAAAAGGGACAGAGAACCAAGTAGCTAATCACCTGTCCTAAATAAAACCAGCAGTAGGGGCGTCCCTCCCTCCTACTGAGATATCTGAGACCTTTCCGGATGAGCAACTCTTCGCCATTCAGGAAGCACCATGGTTTACAGACATTGCAAATTATAAAGCTGTGAGGTTCATACCCAAGGAGTACAGCAGGGAGCAAACGAAAAAACTAATTTCTGATGCAATGTACTACTTATGGGATGAACCATATCTCTTTAAGAGATGTGCAGATGGAATGATCCGTAGATGCGTGCCAAGAGAAGAGGCACAGAAGATCCTATGTCATTGCCATGGATCACAATATGGAGGACATTTCGGAGGTGAGAGAACAGCCACTAAGGTCCTCCAATGTGGGTTCTACTGGCCGACTTTCCATAGAGATGCCCGAGAGTTTGTGCATAACTATGACAGTTGCCAGAGAGCTGGTAACTTACCTCATGGTTATGCCATGCCTCAACAAGGGATCTTAGAGATTGAGTTATTTGATGTATGGGGTATTGACTTCATGGGTCCTTTCCCACCATCATACTCAAACACGTACATTCTGGTGGCAGTAGACTACGTATCTAAATGGGTAGAAGCAATTGCCACACCCACTAATGATACTAAGACAGTGCTGAAGTTCCTCGAGAAACATATCTTCAGCAGATTTGGTGTTCCCAAAGTACTAATCAGTGACGGGGGCACTCATTTTTGCAATAAACAACTTTACTCTGCTATGGTCTGATATGAAATTAGCCACAAAGTAGCAACTCCATATCATCCACAGACAAATGGGCAGGCTGAAGTCTCTAATAGAGAACTAAAAAGAATCCTGGAACGGACTGTAATTGCCCGTAGAAAGGATTGGGCAAAAAGCTTGGATGATGCTTTGTGGGCATACAAAACAGCATTCAAGACTCCTATAGGAACCTCTCCATACCAGCTTGTGTATAGCAAGGCCTGTCATCTGCCCATGGAACTGGAAAATAAAGCCTACTGGGCAACCAAATTCCTAAACCTGGATGCTAAGTTAGCTGGAGAGAAAACATTGCTCCAGCTGAATGAGCTAGAGGAATTCAGACTCAATGCTTTTGAAAATGCAAAAATTTATAAGGAGAAAGCAAAAAGGTGGCATGACAAGAAACTGTCATCTAGAGTCTTTGAACCAAGACAAAAGGTTCTGCTGTTTAACTCTAGGCTCAGATTATTCCCTGGGAAATTGAAATCCCGATGGAGGGGACCATATGTGATTACAAGTGTGTCACCATATGGATATGTTGAGCTTCAGGATATTGACTCTGACAAAAAGTTCATTGTTAATGGATAGAGAATCAAACATTATCTTGAATGCAATTTTGAGCAAAAATGCTCAAAACTGAGACTAGAATAAAAGCTCAGTCAAGGTCCAGCTAAAAACAATAAAGAAGCGCTTATTGGGAGGCAACCCAATGTTCTTTAATTATATATATTTATGTTCCATTGTTATTTTATATTTTCTTTAGGTTGATGATCATGTGGAGTAACAAAAACAACTGAAAAAGCAAAAACAGAATGAAAAACAGCATTAAAAATAGCACACCCTGGAGGAGGAGCTTCCTGGCGTTCAAACGCCAGTAAGGGTAGAAGAATGGACGTTAAACACCCAGTCTGGCACCATTCTGGGCGTTTAACGCCAGAAAAGGGCACATACTGGCGTTTAACGCCAGAAAAGGGCACAAAGCTAGCGTTTAAACGCCAGAAAGGGAAGAAAAGCTGGCATTAAACGCCAGAAATGGGCAGCAACCTGGCATTTAACGCCAGGATTGGCACTCCAAGGGGCGTTTACACGCCAACATGGTGCAGGGATGAAAAATCCTTGACACCTCAGGATCTGTGGACCCCACAGGATCCCCACCTACCTCAACTCTATTTCTCTTTTCTTCACACCTTCCGATAACACCCTTTTTCTTCTTCTGCTCGAGGACGAGCAAACCTTCTAAGTTTGGTGTGGTAAATGCGCTGCTTTTTGTTTTTCCTTAACCATTTATGGCACCTAAGGCCGGATAAATCTCTAGGAAGAGGAAAGGGAAGGCAATTACTTCCAACTCTGAGTCATGAGAGATGGAGAGATTCATCTCAAAAGCCCATCTCAACAAAAGCAACCCATTATCCTCCATGAAATCAGAGAGGAGCAACAAAGGCAAGGAAGAGACATTGAGGATCTCAAGCACTCCATAGGATCTTCAAGAAGGAGAACTAGCCGCCATCACTAAGGTGGACCCGTTCTTTAATTTCCTTGTTCTTATTTTTTTGTTTTTCAAATTCTATGCTTGATGTTCTATCTATGTTTGTGTCTTTACTACATGATCATTAGTATCTTAGTGTCTATGCCTTAAAGCTATGAATGTCCTATGAATTCATCACCTTTCTTAAATGAAAAATGTTTTTAATTGCAAAAGAAAAAGAAGTACATGAAATTCAAATTTTAAAACAGTTTAATTATTTTGATGTGGTGGCAATACTTTTTGCTTTCTGAATGAATGCTTGAACAGTGCATATTTTTGAATTTGTTGTTTATGAATGTTAAAATTGTTGGCTCTTGAAAGAATTATGAAAAAGGAGAAATCTTATTTGATAATCTGAAAAATCATAAAATTGGTTCTTGGAGCAAGAAAAAGCAGTGAAAAGCTTGCAGAAAAATAAAAAAATAAAATATGGCGAAAAAAAAGAGAGAGAGAAAAAGCAAGCAGAAAAAGCCAGTAACCCTTTAAACCAAAAGGCAAGGGTAAAAGAGGATCCAAAGCTTTGAGCATTAATGGATAGGAGGGCCCAAAGGAATAAAATCCTGGCCTAAGCGGCTAATCCAAGTTGTCCCTAACCATGTTCTTGTGGCGTGAAGGTGTCAAGTGAAAAGCTTGAGACTGAGCGGTTAAAGTCGTGGTCCAAAACAAAAGAGTGTGCTTAAGAGCTCTGGACACCTCTAGTTGGGGACTCTAGCAAAGCTGAGTCACAATCTGAAAAGGTTCACCTAGTTATGTGTTTGTGGCATTTATGTATCCGGTGGTAATACTGGAAAACAAAATGCTTAGGGTCACGGCCAAGACTCATAAAGTAAATGTGTTCAAGAATCAACATACTGAACTAGGAAAATGAATAACACTATCTAAATTCTGAGTTCCTATAGATGCCAATCATTCTGAACCTCAAAGGATAAAGTGAGATGCCAAAACTGTTCAGAAGCCAAAAGCTAAGAGCTCCGCTCATCTAATTAAGACTTATCTTCATAGATGTTTTCGGAATTTATTGTATATTCTCTTCTTTTCATCTTACTTTGTTTTTAGTTGCTTGGGGACAAGCAACAATTTAAGTTTGGTGTTGTAATGAGCGGATAATTTATACGCTTTTTGGCATTGTTTTTAGGTATTTTTTAGTATATTTTAATTACTTTTTATTATATTTTTATTAGTTTTTAAATAAAAATCACATTCCTGGGTTTTACTATGAGTTTATGTGTTTTTTTGTGATTTCAGGTATTTTTTTGCTGAAATTGAGGGACCTGAGCAAAAATCTGATTCAGAGGCTGAAAAATGACTGCAGATGCTGTTGGATTCTGACCTCCCTGCACTCGAAGTGGATTTTCTAGAGCTGCAAAAGCCCAATTGGTGCCCTCTAAATTTCGTTGGAAAGTAGACATTCTGGGCTTCCCAGCAATATATAATAGTCTATACTTTACCCGAGATTCGATGGACCAAACTGGCGTTCCAAGTCAGCATAAAAATTCTGGCGTCAAAACGCCAGAACTGGCATAAAAGCTGGAGTTAAACGCCCAAAATGGCACAAAAGCTGGTGTTTAACTCCAAGAAAAGTCTCTACATGTGAAAGCTTCAATGCTCAGCCCAAGCACATACCAAGTGGGCCCTGGAAGTGGATTCTGCATCATTTACTCATTTCTGTAAACCCTAGGCTACTAGTTTTCTATAAATAGGACATTTTGCTATTGTATTTAGATACCTCATGACACTTTACATGTTTCATATTGTATTCTCTACGGCATGAGTCTCTAAACCCCATGGTTAGGGGTGAGGAGCTCTGCTGTGTCTCGATGAATTAATGCAATTACTACTGTTTTCCATTCTATCATGCTTGTTTCTATTCTAAGATATTCACTCGCACTTCAACTTGATGAATGTGATGATCCGTGACACTCATCATTATTCTCACCTATGAACGCGTGCCTAACAACCACCTCCGTTCTATCTGCAATAGCTTGAGTGCATATCTCTTGGGTTTCTAATCTAAGATTAGAACCTTCGTGGTATAGGCTAGAATTATTGGCGGCCATTCCTGAGATCCGAAAAGTCTAAACCTTGTCTGTGGTATTCCGGGTAGGATCTGGGAAGGGATGACTGTGACGAGCTTCAAACACACGATTGCTGGGCATAGTGACAGACGCAAAAGGATCAATGGATCATATTCCGACATGAGTGAGAACCGACAGATGATTAGCCGTGCGGTGACAGCACATTTGGACCATTTTCACTGAGAGGACGGATGGTAGCCATTGACAACGGTGATCCACCAACATACAGCTTGCCATGGAAGGAGCCTTGCGTGCATGAAGAAGAAGACAGTGGGAAAGCAGAGACTCAGAAGATAGAGCATCTCCAAAGCCTCAACCTATTCTCCATTACTGCAAAACAAGTATTTATTTCATGTTTTTTTACTTTTTACAATTAAATCTGAGAATTATTGCTATCCTGACTAAGAGTTACAAGATATCCATAGCTTGCTTCAAGCCGACAATCTCCGTGGGATCGACCCTTACTCACGTAAGGTATTACTTGGACGACCCAGTGCACTTGCTGGTTAGTTGTGCGGAATTGCAAAAGTGTGATTGTGATTTCGTGCACCAGTCAGCTTGTGAACGTGTCTTATTTGCTTGACTGTTAGGTTCTTTACCCATTTTTGCTTTGTCTCCGATGTAACCCTGATTGTTAAAGATCAAATGAGTTAGATAGTAATCATCCAAATACCACACGGGAAAATTCTGTCGCATTATAAAAATCATCCCTCGATAAAGTAGTTTACTATAGTACAAAGAAGAAATCGTCTGGGTTAGTACTTGGGAAAGGACATTGGTTTCCTTCTTTTCAAGTTCAGTAACAGTCCATGCGGTGACCCATGGCTTCGGTTCTTGACATCCATCTAGCGGACCATGCTTTAATCGCTCAAAGTACAACACCTGGATGCAAGAAGTTGACATCTTAAAGGGTGCAACATAAATGGTAAGTTGGTAATAAACCCCATTTTTAGGGTTTATCTTGTGTTAAATTTAGAAGATTTTATCATCTTTTCCCACATTTATTCAATGAAATAGCATGGTTTTGTAGATTCTCCTTTAATTGTGCTCAAGAGTGAAAACATGCTTTTTAGATCTTAAAATAGCTAAATTTAATTCACCTTAATTCTATTAGGTGCCTTGATATGTTTGTTAAGTGATTTCAGATTTAGGAGGCAAGGATTGGATTGAGGGGATGAAGGAAAAGCATGTAGAAATAGAGAACTCATGAAGAAATGAAGGAATCGCAAAAGCTGTCAAGCCGACCTCTTCGCACTTAATTGACCATAACTTGAGCTACAGAGGTCCAAATGATGCGGTTCTAGTTGCGTTGGAAAGCTAACATCCGGGGCATCAAAATTGTATAAGATTTGGCATGGTACACAAAAATCGTGATCGCACAGTTTTCACACAATTCCGTGCAGCTGACCAGCAAGTGCACTGGGTCGTCCAAGTAATACCTTACGTGAGTAAGGGTCGATCCCACGGAGATTGTCGGCTTGAAGAAAGCTATGGTCATCCTTATAAATCTCAGTCAGGCGGATTCAAATGGTTATGAGATTTTGATAATTGAAATATAATCAAAACAGAAAATAAGATAGAAATACTTATGTAATTCATTGGTAGGAGTTTCAGATAAGCGTATGAAGATGCTTTGTTCCTTCTGAACCTCTGCTTTCCTATTGCCTTCATCCAATCATTCATACTCCTTTCTATGGCAAGCTGTATGTTGGGGGATCACCGTCGTCAATGGCTATCGTTCGTCCTCTCAGTGAAAATGATCCAAATGTGCTGTCACCGCATGGCTAATCATCTGTCGGTTCTCACTCATATTAGAATAGGATCCGTTGATCCTTTTACGTCTGTCACTACGCCCAACACCAGCGAGTTTGAAACTCATCACAGTCATCCCATCCCAGATCCTACTCGAAATACCATAGACAAGGTTTAGACTTTCCGGATCTCAAGAATGCTGCCAATTGATTCTAGCTTATACCACGACGACTCTGATCTTGAGGCTAAGAGATATTCATTCAAGCTCGTTTTCATGTAGAACGGAAGTGGTTGTCAGGCACGCGTTCATAGGTGAGAATGATGATGAGTGTCACATAATCATCACATTCATCATGTTCTTGTGTGAGAATGGATATCTTAGAACAAGAATAAGCTTGGATTGAATAGAAAAACAGTAGTAATTGCATTAATTCATGAAGAACAGCAGAGCTCCACACCTTAATCTAAGGGGTGTAGAAACTCCACCGTTGAAAATACATAAGAACAAGGTCCAGGCATGGCCGAATGGCCAGCCCCGTAAACATGATCAAGAGATCAAAATAATAGTCTCAAAAATGATCTAGAGATCTCAAGATAAAAATACAATAGCAAGAGGTCCTGTTTATAATGAACTAGTAACCTAGGGTTTAGAGAAATAAGTAAATGATGCAGAAATCCACTTCCGGACCCACTTGGTGTGTGCTTGGGCTGATCATTGAAGTTTTCACATGTAGAGACTTTTCTTGGAGTTAAACGCTAGCTCTGGTGCCAGTTTGTGCGTTTAACTCCAGCTTTTATGCCAGTTCTGGTGTTTAACGCCAGAATAGGGTAGAAAGTTTGCGTTTAAACACCAGTTTGCATTCTCAAAACTTGGTATGGACTATTATATGTTGCTAGAAAGCCCAGGATGTCTAATTTCCGACGCAATTGAGAGCACGCCAATTGGGCTTTTGTAGCTCCAGAAAATCCATTTCGAGTGCATGGAGGTCAGAATCCAACAGCATCTGCATTCCTTTTTCAGCCTCTGAATCATATTTTTGCTCAGGTCCCTCAATTTCAGCCAGAAAATACCTGAAATCATAGAAAAATACACAAACTCATAGTAAAGTCCAGAAATGTCATTTTTATTTAAAAACTAATAAAAATATAATAAAAAGTAACTAAAACATACTAAAAACTAACTAAAAATAATGCAAAAAGCGTATAGATTATCCGCTCATCACAACACCAAACTTAAATTATTGCTTGTCCCCAAGCAACTAAAAACAAAATAGGATAAAAAGAAGAGAGTATACAATAAATTCTGAAAACATCTATGAAGACCAGTCTTAATTAGATGAGCGGGGCTTTTAGCTTTTTGCTTCTGAATAGTTTTGGCACCTCACTTTATCCTTTGAAGTTCAGAATGATTGGCATCTTTTAGGAACTTAGAATTCAGATAGTGTTATTGATTCTCCTAGTTCAGTATGTTGATTCTTGAAAACAGTTACTTTATGAGTCTTGGCCGTGTAAGCATTTTGTCTTCCAGTATTACCACCGAACACACAAATGCCACAGACACATAACTGTGTGAACCTTTTCAGATTGTGACTCAGCTTTGCTAGAGTCCCTAATTAGAGGTGTCCAGAGCTCTTAAGCACACTCTTATGCTTTGGACCACGACTTTAACCGCTCAGTCTCAAGCTTTTCACTTGACACCTTCACGCCACAAGCACATGGTTAGGGACAGCTTGGTTTAGCCGCTTAGGCCAGGATTTTATTCCTTTAGGCCTTCCTATCCATTAATGCTCAAAGCCTTGGATCCTCTTTATTTTACCCTTGCCTTTTCGTTTAAAGGGCTATTGGCTTTTTCTGCTTGCTTTTTTCTTTTATTTTTTTTTCGCCATTTTTTTCGCAAGCTTTTGTTCTTCACTGCTATTTCTTGCTTCAAGAATCAATTTTATGATTTTTCAGATTATCAATAACATTTTTCCTTTTTCATTATTCTTTCAAGAGCCAATAAATTTAACATTCATAAACTTCACTATCAAAAATATGCACTATTCAAGCATTCATTCAGAAAAATAAAAAGTATTGCCCCCACATCAAAATAATTAAACTATTTTAAAATTCGAAATTCATGTACTTCTTTTTCTTTTTCAGAAAACATTTTTTTTCATTTAAGATAGGTGAAGGATTCATAGGACATTCATAACTTTAAGGCATAGACACCTAGACACTAATGATCATGTAGTAAAGACACAAACATAGATAAAGCATAAAGCATAATTTTCAAAATACAGAAAAATAAGAGCAAGAAAATTAAAGAACGGGTCCACCTTAGTGATGGTGGCTAGTTCTTCCTCTTGAAGATCCAATGGAACACTTGAGCTTCTCTATGTCTCTTCCTTGCCTTTGTTGCTCTTCCCTCACAGTTATTTGATCCTCTCTAATTTCATGGAGAATGATGGGGTGCTCCTTTCTTGGCCATAACTTCATAGAAGTGGTCTTGATAAACCTTTGAGATGAATCTCTCCATCTCCCACGACACGGAGGTGGAAGCTTTTGCCTTCCCTTTCCTCTTTCTAGAGGTTTCTCCGGCCTTAGGTGCCATAAATGGTTATGGAAACACAAAAAGTAATGCTTTTTCCACACCAAACTTAGAAGGTTTGCTCATCCTCGAGTAATACTTTTCTGGCATTAAACGCCCAGAATGGTGCTAGACTGGGCGTTTAACGCCCATTTTGCTACCCTTACTGGCGTTTAAATGCCAGTAAGATCATCTTCCAGGGTGTGCTGTTTTTAATGCTATTTTTCATTCTTTTTTTTATTTTTTCAGTTGTTTTGTGACTTCACATGATCATCAACCTAAAGAAAATATAAAATAACAATGGAAATATAACATAGATAAGTAAAAATTGGGTTTCCTCCCAACAGGTTCTTCTTTAATGTCAATAGCTTGACAGTGGGATCTCATGGAGCCTCACAGATACTCAGAGCATGATGATGGCCTCCCAACACCAAACTTAGAGTTTGAATGTGGAGGCTCTGATTGACTCTGTATTGAGAGAAGCTTTTCATGTTTCCTCTCCATATGTGCATAAGGAGATCCTTGAGCCTTAAACACAAGGCAGTCTTCATTCACTTGAAGGACCAACTCTCCTCTGTCAACATCAATCACAGCTTTTGCTATGGCTAGAAAGGGTCTGCCAAGGATGATGGATTCATTCATAGTCTTCCCAGTGTCCAGGATTATGAAGTCAGCAGGGATGTAAAGGCCTTCAACCTTCACCAATACATCCTCTACAACTCCATAAGCTTGTTTCCTTGAATTGTCTGCCATCTCTAGTGAGATTCTTGCAGCTTGCACCTCAAGGATCCCTAGTTTCTCCATTACAGAGAGGGGCATGAGGTTTATACTTGACCCTAGGTCACACAGAGCCTTCTCAAAGGTCATGGTGCCTATGGTACAGGGTATTAAGAATTTTCCGGGGTCCGGTTTCTTCTGAGGTAATTTCTGCCTAACCAAAGTATTCAGTTCATTGATGAGCAATGGAGGTTCATCCTCCCAAGTCTCATTACCAAATAACTTGGCATTCAGCTTCATGATTGCTCCAAGGTACTTAGCACCTTGCTCTTCAGTAATATCTTCATCCTCTTCAGAGGTAGAATACTCATCAGAGCTCATGAATGGCAGAAGTAAGTTCAGTGGAATCTCTATGGTCTCTATCTGAGCCTCAGATTCCTCTGGTTCCTCATTAAGAAACTCCTTGGAGGCCAGTGGACGTCCATTGAGGTCTTCCTCAGTAGAAATCACTGCCTTTTCCTCCTCTATACATTCGGCCATGTGGGACGTGTTTATGGCCTTGCACTCTCTCTTTGGATTATCTTCTGTATTGCTTGGGAGAGTACTAGAAGGAAGTTCAGTAACTTTCTTACTCAGCTGCCCCACCTGTGCCTCCAAATTTCTAATGGAGGACCTTATTTCAGTCATGAAACTTAGTGTGGTTTTAGATAGATCAGAGACTATGGTTGCTAAGCTAGAGACACTCTGCTCAGAATTCTCTGTCTGTTGCTGAGAAGATGATGGAAAAGGCTTGCTATTGCTACACCTATTTCTTCCACCATTATTACTGTTGAAGCCTTGTTGAGCCTTCTGTTGATCCTTCCATGAGAGATTTGGATGATTTCTCCATGAAGGATTATAGGTGTTTCCATATGGTTCTCCCATGTAGTTCACCTCTTCCACTGCAGGATTCTCAAGATCATAAGCTTCTTCTTCAGAGGAAGCTTCCTTAGTACTGCCTGATGTAGCTTGCATTCCAGACAGACTCTGAGAAATCATATTTTCTTGCTGAGTCAATATTTTATTCTGAGCCAATATGGCATTTAGAGTATCAATCTCAAGAACTCCTTTCTTCTGAGTTGTCCNAGCAGAGTTATCCAATGACATCTTGGACAGTTCAGACAGACCATCATAGAATATGCATATGATGCTCCATTCTGAAAGCATACCAGAAGGACACCTTCTGATCAATTGCTTGTATCTTTTCCAAGCTTCATAGAGGGATTCGCCTTCCTTTTGTCTGAAGGTTTGGACTTCCACTCTAAGCTTACTCAATTTTTGAGGTGGAAAGAACTTTGCCAAGAAGGCATTGACCAGCTTTTCCCAAGAGTTCAGGCTGTCCTTAGGTTGTGAGTCCAACCATGTCCTAGCTCTGTCTCTTACTGCAAAAGGGAAAAATATAAGTTTGTAGACCTCAGGGTGAACCTCCATGAGTCTTAACAGTGTTACATATTTGTAAGAACTCAGCTAAAAACTGATGAGGATCTTCCAATGGAAGTCCATGATACTTGCAATTCTGCTGCATTAGAGAAACTAATTGAGGCTTAAGCTCAAAGTTGTTTGCTCCAATAGCAGGAATTGAGATGCTCCTTCCACAGAAGTCAGAAGAGGGTGCAATAAAGTCACCAAGCATCTTCCTTGCATCTCCACCATTGTTGTTGTTTTCGGCTGCCATGTCTTCTTCTTTTTTGAAAATTTATGTTAGGTCCTCTTCAGAGAGTTGTGCTTTAGTTTCTCTTAGCTTCCTCTTTAGAGTCCTTTCAGGTTCCGGATCAGTTTCAACAAGAATGTTCTTATCCTTGCTCCTACTCATATGAAAGAGAAGAGAACAAGAAAGTATGGAATCTTCTGTGTCATAGTATACAGATTCCTTGAGGTGTCAGAGGAAAATAAGAATAGAAGGATAAGGTAGAAAGGGGAATTCAAACTTACAGAGAGGGAGTGAGTCCGAATTGCTAAAAGAGAAGGAGTGTTAGTCCTTAAATAGAAAAAGGTGAGGAGGGAGAAGAATTTTCGAAAGCAAATTTTGAAATAAAACCAAAATTTTAAAATAATTAAAAAGAATTTTGAAAAAGTGGTTAGAATTCGAAAATTAGAGAGAAAAGTGGTTAAGTAATTTTGAAAAAGATTTTGAAATTAGCAATCAAAAGATATGATTGAAAGTTATTTTGAAAAAGATGTGATTGAGAAGATATGATTGAGAATATATGATTGAAAAACAAATTAAAAAGATTTGATTTTTTAAAATTAATGACTTGGCTAACAAGAAATTTAAAAGATATGATTCTAAAATTCAAATATTGAACATTTCTTAATAGGCAAGTAACAACTTGAGATTTTGAATCAATCATATTAAATATTAGCATTAATTTTGAAAATATGAAATAAAAATAAGAAAAATATTTTTAAAATCATTTTGGAATTTTCGAAAATATTAAAAAGAAAATTGAAAAAGATGTGATTTGAAAAAGATATGATGTGAAAAAGATTTGATTTTGAAAAATTTTGAAGATTTGAAAAAAAATTTGAATCGAAAACAAAATCTCCCCTCCTGTGCCATCATGGCGTTAAACGCCCAGAATGGTATCCATTCTAGCATTTAACGCCCAAAATACTACCCTTTTGGGCGTTTAACGCCCAGCTAGGTACCCTGGCTGGCGTTTAAACGCCAGTTTTCCTTCCTCACTGGGCGTTTTGAACGCCCATTTTTTCTCTATAATTCCTCTGGTGTATGTTCTGAATCTTCAATTCTCTGTATTATTAACTTGAAAAGACAAAATTTTGAAAATTTTTTTTTTGAATTTTTAATGATGAAAAACAACAAAATGAAACTAATCATGGAAAACTAAGATCAGATAAATAATGCATGCAAGACACCAAACTTAGAAATTTTCATATTAGAGACACTAACAAATTGAGAATGCACATGAAAAATAACAAAAGACACAAAACAAGAGAATTTAAAGATCAGACCCAAGAAAATCATCAAGAACAACTTGAAGATCAATGAAGAACATAATGCATATATTCGAAAAATGCAAGAAAATGAAAAACATGCAAGACACCAAACTTAAAAATAGACACTAGACTCAAACAAAAAAACACAAATTATTTTTTATTTTTATGATTTTATTAATTCTTTTGTATTTTTTTTCGAAAATTATTTGAAAAAGAAAATAAGGATTTCAGAATTCTTAATGAGAATTCCAGGAATCATGCAATATTAGTCTACAACTTCGGTCTAGGAATTAGACATGGCTTACTAGCCAGCCAAGCTTTCAGTGAAAGCTTCGGTCCAAAACACTAGACATGGCTAATGGCCAGCCAAGCTTTAGCAGATCATTACATTCAACAGCAAGATTGATAGAAATCAACAAGCTCTTGTGATGATAAGTTGAAACCTCGGTCCAAAAGATTAGACATGGCTTCACAACCAGCCAGACTTCAACAGATCATTATGAAACTCTAGAATTCATTCTTAAAAATTCTGAAAAAAAATTTCGAAAATAAAATAAAAAATAAAAGCTTAAAATAAAATAAAATTACCTAATCTGAGCAACAAGATAAATTGTCAGTAGTCCAAACTCGAACAATCCCCGGCAACGACGCCAAAACTTGGTACACAAAATCGTGATCGCACACTTTTCACAAAACTCCGTGCAGCTGACCAGCAAGTGCACTGAGTCGTCCAAGTAATACCTTACCTGAGTAAGGGTCGATCCCGCAGAGATTGTCGGCTTGAAGCAAGCTACGGTCATCCTTGTAAATCTCAGTCAGGCGGATTCAAATGGTTATGGGATTTTGATAATTGAAATATAATTAAAATAGAAAATAAGATAGAAATACTTATGTAATTCATTGATAGGAGTTTCAGATAAGCGTATGAAGATGCTTTGTTCCTTCTGAACCTCTGGTTTCCTATTGCCTTCATCCAATCATTCATACTCCTTTCTATGGCAAGTTGTATGTTGGGCAATCACCGTTGTCAATGGCTACCATCCGTCCTCTCAGTGAAAATGGTCCAAATGCGCTGTCACCGCATGGCTAATCATCTGTCGGTTCTCACTCATATTGGAATAGGATCCATTGATCCTTTTGCGTCTGTCACTACGCCCAACACTCACGAGTTTGAAGCTCGTCACAGTTATCCTATCCCAGATCCTACTCGGAATACCACAGACAAGGTTTAAACTTTCCACATCTCAAGAATTTTGCCAATTGATTCTAGCTTATACCACGAATACTCTGATCTTGAGGCTAAGAGATATGCATTTAAGCTCGTTTTCATGTAGAACGGAAGTGGTTGTCAGGCACGCATTCATAGGTGAGAATGATGATGAGTGTCACATAATCATCACAGTCATCATGTTCTTGTGTGCGAATGGATATCTTAGAATAAGAATAAGCTTGGATTGAATAGAAAAACAGTAGTAATTGCATTAATTCATGAAGAACAGCAGAGCTCCACACCTTAATCTAAGGGGTGTAGAAACTCCACCATTGAAAATACATAAGAACAAGGTCCAGGCATGGCCGAATGGCTAGCCCCCTGAACATGATCAAGAGATCAAAATAATAGTCTCAAAAATGATCTAGAGATCTCAAGATAAAAATACAATAGCAAGAGGTCCTATTTATAATGAACTAGTAACCTAGGGTTTACAGAAATAAGGGCCCACTTGGTGTGTGCTTGGGCTGAGCATTGAAGCTTTCACATATAGAGACTTTTCTTGGAGTTAAACGCCAGCTCTGGTGCCAGTTTGGGCGTTTAACTCCAACTTTTATGCCAATTCTGGCGTTTAACGCCAGAATAGGGTAGAAAGTTGGCATTTAAACACCTGTTTGCATTCTCAAACCTCGGGCAAAGTATGGACTATTATATATTTCTGGAAAGCCCAGGATGTCTACTTCCCAATGCAATTGAGAGCGTGCCAATTGGACTTCTGTAGCTCTAGAAAATCCATTTCGAGTGCAGGGAGGTCAGAATCCAACAGCATCTGCAGTCCTTTTTCAGTCTCTGAATCAGATTTTTTATCAGGTCCCTCAATTTTAGCCAAAAAATACCTGAAATCACAGAAAAACACACAAACTCGTAGTAAAGTCCAGAAATATGGTTTTTATTTAAAAACTAATAAAAATATAATAAAAAGTAACTAAAACATACTAAAAACTACCTAAAAATAATACCAAAAAGCGTATAAATTATCCGCTCATTAGTTAGATTGCGTATAAATTGAAAGAATTTATTTTGGAACATGGTTTTTGAGCTAAGAACACAAGCATGTGAGTTTTGAGCCTAATTACGTGGTTACATCTTATAACCACTTATTTTCCTTCTTGTGTGCATTATTCTCTTTCTATGATTGTAATCTCTGATTTGTTTGATTCTTTATGTCCATTATTTTGTGTAGACATGCACTTATATGATTGAGGCCATCATTTCATTTAGCTCACTTACCTAAATAGCTTACCTTTTAACTTCCATTGTTAGCTAAATTTGAGCCTACGATTAAGCCACTTGTTCTCAATTTTAGCACATTACAAGCCTTAAAGCAAAAAATAATAAATGTCCTTTATTTGGATCTTTGATTAGCTTAGGCTAGTATGAGTGTGTATCATTCAAGTGTGGGAAAATTTGGGACACTGGTTGGGAAAGGGGTAGTTTTGTATTGTTGTTGGTAATATTAGGAATTGGGTATATGCTCATGTGTTAATTAAATGTAAAACCATATGCATTGATATTTTTGTATATACTTTATTGCTAAAAGAAAAAAAATGAGAAAGTAAAAAGAAAGAAAAAAAATATGTAGATATCAAAAGAAAAAAAAATAGAAAGAAAAGAAAAAAGAAAAGAAAAGTAATAAAAAGGGTACAAAATGCCCCAAGTAAAGCTCAATAATAATCAATGCATATGTGTTGTGATAAAAAAATGCATGAGTATGTGAAAAAAGTGAAGAATAGGTAGTTATGTTTGTTTAGAATTGTATACGTTGCTATATAGGTTAGGTGGGAAGTTTAAGGTAATCAAAGATTCAAAATTCAAGTCCACTTGACCAAATATGCATCCTTAAAGGTAATCAAAGATTCAAAATTCAAGTTCACTTGACCAAATATGCATCCTTACCTTGACCCTCACCCCATTACAACCCATGAAAAGTCCTCATGATAGTTGTATGCATGCATGAAATAATTGTTGATTGTTAGATGAAAAACAAATCTTGGAAAGCATGATTAGGAGAGAACTGAGAGAATTGACCCTACACACTTGAGCGACTAGAGTGCAAACACTTCCGGTGAGGGTTCGACGCTTAATTCCTTGATTCCCGGCTTTCATAAGCATTCTTCTTGCAAGTCTACTTGAACTTCATTTTTATACTTGAATTGGTAGGATTCATGAGTCGTCATATGACCTTAGCCCTACCCATTTATACATGCTCTTGGAGGATTGATTTATTTTTAACCAAGTAGGTAGAATCATTTTGCATTTAGTTGCATTCATTTAGATAGGATGCATATAGATAGGTTGCATTTAATAAATGTCATACCCCTTCTTTCATTCTTGGTTTAGCATGAGGACATGCTATGGTTTAAGTGTGGAGAGATTGATAAACCCCATTTTTAAGGTTTATCTTGTGTTGAATTTAGAAGGTTTTATCATCTTTTCCCACATTTATTCAATGAAATAGCATAGTTTTGTAAATTTTCCTTTAATTGTGCTCAAGAGAGAAAACATGATTTTTAGGTCTTAAAATAGCTAAATTTAATTCACCTTAATTCCATTAGGTGTCTTGATATGTTTGTTAAGTGATTTCAAATTTAGGAGGCAAGGGTTGGATTGAGGGGATAAAGGAAAAGCATGTAGAAATGGAGAACTCATGAAGAAATGAAAGAATCGCAAAAGCTGTCAAGCCGACCTCTTTGCACTTAATCGACCATAACTTGAGCTACAGAGGTCCAAATGATGCGGTTTCAGTTGCGATGGAAAGCTAACATCCGGGAATTCAAAATGATATAAGATTTGCCATAGTTGCATCATGTTTAGGGGCGCACACGTGCACTGTACACGTACGCACTGATGGTTGCACATGGTTCACTTAATGCAACTCGTGGCCAGCGATTTTAGAAGCCTTGTGGGCCCAATCCAACTTATTTCTGATGCTATTTAATCCAAGGATTGAAGAGGGATGACACACATTACATACTTAGTCATTATTAGTTTAGTTTAGATTAGTTTTAGAGGAAAAGTTAGTTTTAGAGAGAGAAGCTCTCACTTCTCACTTCTCTCTAGGATTAGGAGTAGGTTAGATCTAGATTAGGAATTCTTAGATCTAAGTTAATTTCATGCTTTGATTCACTTTTCCTTTTGTAATTCTTCTTCTTCTACATCTCTTCTCTCTAGTTTAGCATTTAATTCTTGTAATTCTCTACTTTTATGTTGATGCACTTTTATTCTTCCATTTTTCTTTAATGCAATTTATGATTTATGTTCCTTTATTGTTGATTTGATTTGTTATTGTTTAATTCCTTGCAATTGAGTAGTGTAGATTTACTTTCCTTGCAATTTTACTATGCTTTCCTTTTATGCCTTCCAAGTGTTTGATGAAATGCTTGGAAGGATGTTATAGTAGATTTTAGTGCTTTTGGCTTGGGAAGGTAACTTAGGAACTCTTGAGTTACTAATGTTCAAGTAATTGACGATTGGGAGCCATTAACTCTATGTCTCACTAATTGAAAGGGTGGAGAGCTAGGACTTATGGACTTGGATTGATATGGCTCATTTGACTTTCCTTTACTAGTTAGAGAATGACTTAATGGGATTGATCCTTGCCAATTCTCATGTTGTGATTAGTGATAGGGATAGATATCCTTGACCACCAAACCTTGCCAAGACCTTTTTAGCTATTAGTTTATTTCCGTTGCCATTTACATTTCATGTCTCTTATCTCAAAACCCCCAAAATATCTCATAACCAATAACAAGACACTTGATGCACCACTATTTCATGGTAGATTTTGTACTTAATTGAGTGGATTTTATCCATTAAACTCACTCTTATTCATAGAAATTGCATGTTGTACATTTTCCTTCCTGATTTTGTGCTATGATTGAAAACATATTTCTTTGGCCTTATATTTGCTAATATTAATCCTCTCTTATTACCATTCAATGCCGTGATATGTGTGTTAAGTATTTTCAGAGATTATAGGGCAAGAATGGCTTAGAGGATGGAAAGGAAGCATGCAAAAGTGGAAGGAATACAAGAAACTGAAGGAACTGCTAAAGCTATCCAGCCTGACCTCTTGGTAAATCGACCATAAATTGAGCTACAAAGGTCCAAATGATGCGGTTCTAGTTGTGTTGGAAAGCTAACGTCCGAGGCTTCGAAATGATATATAATTCGTTATAGTGGCCTAATGAGCGGATAATTTATATGCTTTTTGGCATTGTTTTTAGTATGTTTTTAGTATGTTTTTAGTAGGATCTAGTTACTTTTAGGGATGTTTTCATTAGTTTTTATGTTAAATTCACATTTCTGGACTTTACTATGAGTTTGTCTATTTTTCTGTGATTTCAGGTATTTTCTGGCTGAAATTAAGGGACTTGAGCAAAAATCAGATTCAGAGGTTGAAGAAGGACTACTGATGCTGTTGGATTCTGACCTCCCTGCACTCAAAGTAAATTTTCTGGAGCTACAGAACTCAAAATGGCGCGCTTCCAATTGCATTGGAAATTAGACATCCAGGGCTTTTCAGCAATATATAATAGTCCATACGTTGGCCGAGTTTAGATGATGCAAAAGGGCGTTGAACGCCAGTTCTACACTGCAATCTGGAGTTAAACGCCAGAAACACGTTACAAGCCAGAGTTGAACGCCAGAAATACGTTACAAACTGGCGTTCAACTCCAAGAATGACCTCTCCACGTGGAAACTTCAAGCTCAGCCTAAGCACACACCAAGTGGGCCCCGAAAGTGGATTTATGCATCAATTACTTACTTCTGTAAACCCTAGTAACTAGTTTAGTATAAATAGGACTTTTTACTATTGTATTTGAAATCCTGGATTGTATTTTTGATCCTGTAATCACGTTTTGGGGGCTGGCCATTCAGCCATGCCTGAACCTTTCACTTATGAATTAATGCAAAGTACTACTATTTTTCTATTTAATTCAACTTATTCCACTTCTAAGATATTCATTCGCACTTCAATATGAATGTGATGAACGTGACAATCATCATCATTCCCCCACGAACGCGTGCCTGAAAACCACTTCCGTTCCACCTTAGATTGGATGATTATCTCTTGGATCTCTTAATCAGAATCTTCGTGGTATAAGCTAGATTGATGGCGGCATTCATGAGAATCTGGAAAGTCTAAACCTTGTCTGTGGTATTCCGAGTAGGACTCTGGGATTGAATGACTGTGACGAACTTCAAACTCGCGAGTGCTGGGCGTAGTGACAGACGCAAAAGGAGGGTGAATCCTATTCCAGTATGATCGAGAACTTCAGCTGATTAGCTGTGCTGTGACAGAGCATTTGGACCATTTTCACAAGAGGATGGGATGCAGC
Source organism: Arachis ipaensis (assembly GCF_000816755.2). Taxonomy (NCBI): domain Eukaryota; kingdom Viridiplantae; phylum Streptophyta; class Magnoliopsida; order Fabales; family Fabaceae; genus Arachis; species Arachis ipaensis. The sequence continues at coordinate 51,699,810 of NC_029788.2, forward strand.
CATTGACCACGGTGATGCCTCCAGATGATTAGCTATGCAGTGACAGCGCATCGGACCATTTTCACAGAGAGGATGAAAAGTAGCCATTGACAATGGTGATGTCCTTACATAAAGCCAGCCATGGAAAGGAGTAGGACTGATTGGATGAAGACAGCAGGAAAGCAGAAGTTCAGAGGAACGAAAGCATCTCTATACGGTTATCTGAAATTCTCACCAATGAATTACATAAGTGTTTCTATCTTTATTTTTTGTCTATCTATTATATATTTTCGAAAACTCCATAACTATTTGATATCCGCCTGACTGAGATTTACAAGGTGACCATAGCTTGCTTCATACCAACAATCTCCGTGGGATCGACCCTTACTCACGTAAGGTTTATTACTTGGACGACCCAGTGCACTTGCTGGTTAGTTGTGCAAAGTTGTGAAGTTATGTTTGGACCATGGTTCTGCGCATCCGTTTTTGGTGCCATTGCCAGGGAGAGAACGAACAAATAATTTTACAACCCTAATCTAAGTAACAATTTCGCACACCATGGCCTTACATAAAAATGACGCGCACGCGTGAATCACGCGGACGTATCGTTCTGCAGAAAAACCAGCGTGGCAGATTTCGTCCCCAGCGATTTCTGGGTTGTTTCTGGCCCAGTTCTTGACCCAGAAAACACAGATTAGAAGCTATAAAGTAGAGGAATGCATCCATTCATAAAAACAACAATTCATACAACATTCATAATTCATAATTTTAGGTTTAGATGTAGCTTTTAAAGAGAGAGGCTTTCTCCTCTCTCTTAGGATTTAGGATTTAGGATTTCTATTATGATTAGGCTACTTCTCTTCAATCACAGGTTCAATGTTCCCAACTTTAATTTTATGTTCTCTTCTACTTTTATTTATTATAATGCTTTTACTTGTATTTTACTTATGTTGCCAAATTGGCTTATGAACCTTTTCATGTTAGATTTGAATATTCTATTTAATGCACATTGAGGTATTTCAGATTTAAAATTGCTTTCTTCAAATTTATGTTATTAATGCCTTTAATTTAATTTAAATTTATCCTCCTTTGCTTTGGTTAAGTAATTGGTAACACTTGAGTTGTCAAACTCAGCAGTTGATTGAGATTTGGGAATTGCTGATTGATTTGGATCGCTCTAAAGCTAGTCTTTCCACAGGAGTTGACTAGGACTTGAGGATCAAATTAATTAGTCTACTTGACTTTGCTTTATTTAGTAAGGGTTAACTAAGTGGGAGCAAAAATTCAATTCTCATCACACCTGATAAGGATAACTAGGATAGGATTTCCAGTTCTCATACCTTGCCAAGAGTTTTCTTTATAATTATTAATTTATTTTTCTTGCCATTTAAATTACTTGTTCCCTATTTCAAAAACCCAAAATTCTACCTTTTCCATAACCAATAATAAATCATACTTCCCTGTAATTCCTTGAGAAGACGACCCGAGGTTTAAATACTTCGGTTATAAATTTTATTAGGTTTTGCTTAAGTGACAACCAAAACTTTTTGTACGAAAAGATTCTCTACTTGTTTAGAAACTATACTTACAATGCGATTATATTCTTATAAAATTCTTTACTGACAGAAATCAATTCGTCAAAATGGCGCCGTTGCCGGAGAATTGCAAACATGTGCCTTATTATTGGTTATTGTAAATATTTTTCTTGGTTGTTTTTTTCGTTTTGATCTAAAAATTTTAAGTTTGGTGTCATTTTATTATTTTTCTCTTTCCTCATTAAATTTAAAAATATCTTTTCTCTTTATTTTAATTGATTTTTTCGAAAATTACAAAAAAAAAATTTCAGATTTTTATTTTAAAATTTTTATCTTATCTTATCTTAGTTTTAAATTTCAAAATTCAAATCTTTTCAAAAATCATATCTTTTTCAAAATCTTATCTGATCTTATTTTAAAAATCAAATTTCAAATTTCAATATTTAAATTCCAAAATTCAAAATTCAAATTTCAAAAATTTAAATTTAAAATTTTAAAAATCAAACCTTTTCAAAATTTAAACCTTGTTCAAATCTTTATCTTATATTGTTGTCAGTGTTTCTAGTTTTAGGAGTTTATTTTTATTAATTTCTTTATTAGTTTTCATTTTTATTTTCTTTAGCTACTATGAATTTTCACCCCTCTGGTTTCAAGTTTGGTTCTAATGTTGTTGAAAGGAATGGAAGCTATAACAGGAACATGCGTCAAGGTCGAGACAATCACAGATGGAAGGAGCCACGAGGATCTGATCAACCCTTTCGGCAACAACACCTTCCAAAATACCATGGACAACGATCATTCTACAATGCATGGCAAGACAATAGTTATGGTGGACTCTTTCGTGACAAACCACCTCCACCAAATTACTATGATCAAGAGCAATTCCAGGGAGCTACCAAGATAATGAATATGGTGGACCCCCTTGTAGTTACCAACAAGTCCCACCATATCCTTATGAACCACCTCCCCAACATACCTTTGAACCACCAAACTTTCAAGCCCCTTTTACATCGTTCACCTCCATATGACCCCAACCCTTATCCACCCTAATTCCAACCCAATTACCCCCAAGGACCACCACTTCCATATGCACCATGTCCATATCCATCGACCCAAGAATCACAGGCTCGCCTGAAGGAAACAGTAGATCAATTTCATGCAACCCTTCATCAACTGGAGCAAGCGATAAATTGATTACCTTCCAGATATTCAGACACTCAAGGAACTCCCATGGCTTCATGTGGAGAATCTAATGAAGAATGTAGCATGAAGGAAACACTAGAAACTCCGATGGACAGTAAGGAGCATGAATTTGTACTGGAACAAGTGGAGGAAGCCGGAATTATTGAAGAGGAAGAAGTGGTCGAACACTTAGGAGATGCGGAACGTCCATGGGAAAACCTAGTCATAGAGCCCCTTCTAAGGAGTTTGAATTTAATGTTGAGAAGGGCGTACAACCTCCAAGGCATATCATGGTTGAAGACTTTGAAGGGGATGATCAAGTGATGGATTCAATCATTGATGAATTCTTATCTACATTAGAATCCTCTCCCATTGGACTTGACATGGAGATTAAAGAAAAAGAAACACAACCTCCCATGCCCTTGGTAAACAATGAAGAGGAGATCGAATTGGAAGAAAGCTACCAAGAAGAAGAAGTTGATATTGAAGAAGCTTGCAAAGAGGTGGAAGTTGTCAAGGAAGAACTCAAGGGAATGGAGCTGGAAATCACCTTGCCAAAGTTGTTGGAGACCTCTCCCCCAAAACCATCACCATCCATCCCTTCATTCAAGTGGGTAAATCTCTCATCTCTAAGCTTAATTAGCCCACTTGAATATGCTTTGCTTGAGATGGATGGACAGCTTAGAGCTCTTTGTGGCTTTAAGAGTAAGAGGGAGATGGTTAGTGGTAGGAGTTGTCATGCAAGGTTCAATATGGTTGCATGCTCCAAATTGAAGTACAAAGGTTGGTACAATTCTCAATTGAATGGGTCTAGGAAACTGTTTGGATGCCTCAGTGAGAATTTGGATTGCTTACCACCCGGTTGGAACAAAGATGGTCAACAAGAAGACGGGTGCAAAAGCAAGGTTTGGGACCCCGGAATTCATTCTAACAATCAACACTTATGGGGCCTTGTCACTTGCTTTAACTTGCTTGAAGGCTTTATGCAACTAGTGTGGGATTCCGGAGGCTATTGGAATTGCAAACATTGGTGGAGATTCTTGGATGACTTCAAGCACAAGCCACCATAACTGGGAGCTCATCAAATGTCCAACTTAAGGACTTTAACGAAAAGTGCTAGGTGGGAGACAACCCACCATGGTATGATCGTTCAGTTTAAGTCTTAGTTTATTTTACTTTATTCTATTTTGTTTTTGTTAATGACTCTTCTTATAACCTCTGCATATTGCCTACATTTGCATTTGCATTCTGCATATAAAAAAAAGAAAAGAGAGGCACGCGATGCGTAAGTGTCGCTGACGCGTCCGCGTCATAGTGCATTAGAAACTAAGAAAAAGAGAAGCAGAGAGTCATGCGAAAGCATGGCTGGAGGCGTGCCTTAGGCACAAATATACTCACACGACCGCGTCGCTGACGCGTCCACGTCATTTGAGAAATCAGCCTCCCACGCGTGCGCATCACCCACTCGCACGCGTGCCCTGCGAAATCGACGTAAAGAGGTATATGGCAGAAGGTTATGATGGAGTGGGGCTGGAATGGTGATGGAAGCACAAGCCCTATCACGCGAACGCGTGCCCCACGCGAACGCGTGCCCCACGCGTCCGCGTCAGTTTTCAAAATATGGCCACTCACGTGATCGCGGCAACCACGCGAACGTGTGATGCCAGGGCATTTTGACCAGTTTTACTGACCTTTTCTTTACTGTTTTAGGGTAGTTTCATGCATTTTCTTAGTTAATAAGCAAGTTTTGGGTAGATAATCACTTACATCTTGATTCAAGCAAATATTGTGAATTTTATATGATTTTATGAGAATTATGCATGAATTGAATGACAAATTGGATAATGCATGTCTCATAACTTGGATTAGAGCTTTGATGCACTTTATTTGCTTGATTTCAGGACAAAGGAAGCAAGGAAGAACCACATTAGCAGCCACATTAATCTAATTAACATGACCACTAATGTGGAATGGGAATAAACTTGCAACGTTAATGAGAAAAGTGATTGTCAATAACGCCTTCGAAACCATCATGGCCCATGTTGATTGCCACGTTAACTACATCAACGTGGTAGTTAACGAGGAGAGAAAGGGAGCTCCAACGTTAGTGGTAAAAGTGAATACCACTAACGCTCCGAATTGGCAATTAGCCACGTTAAGAGTCACGTTAACTCAATTAACGTGAACTCTAATGTGGAAAGGAAGACAAAGCCAATGTTAGTGACACTCACCTTTGTCACTAACATTGGACTAAGCCCAATTGGCCACGTTAAGAGTCACGTTAACTCAGTTAACGTGAACTCTAACGTGGAGGAGCAAGGAATCGCCAACATTAGTGACACTCACCTTTGTCACTAACATTGGACCAAGCCACTATGAGCCACGTTAGTTGCCACGTTAATTGCATTAACGTGAAAGCTAACGTGGAGGAAAGAAATGATGAGCCAACGTTAGTGACACTCACCTTTGTCACTAACGTTCTCGAACCCACATTTTCACTTAACGTTAACGCCACTAACGTCCTAGCTAAAGTCCATGCCTACTTCACACTTTCTCTGCAAGTAAAGCTGAGCCCACTGAAGATTCCAAACTGCTTCAACTCAAGATCCAAAGGCCCATATCCAAAGACTTGAAGAGCCAACTAGAAGATCAGAAGAGTAGTATATATAGGAGTAGTTTTGAACTAGAAAAGGAGCTGGGAGGGTTTTTGGCATTGAGAACCACTCTCTGTAAAATTTTACTTTCTCTACAACTTCTAGTTTTTACTTTCAGAATGTATTTTCCATCCTTGTTTTCCATTCCCAGAGCTATGAACAACTAAAACCCTTTCATTGGGTTAGGGAGCTCTGTTGTAATTTGATGGATCAATAATAGTTTTTATTATTCTTCTTCTTTCTTTTCTCTTGATTTTACTAGAAAGCTTTCAATCTTCATCCAATTATAGGGCAAAATGCTTAGAGGATTGATGCCCCATGGCTGGGTTGCCTCCCAGCAAGCACTTCTTTATTGTCTTTAGCTGGACCTTACTGAGCTTTTAATCTAGCTTCAGCCTTGAGCACTCTTGCTCAACGTTGCCTTCAAGATAGTGCTTGATTCTCTGTCCATTGACAATGAACTTCTTATCAGAATCAATATTTTGAAGCTCCACATAACCATATGGTGATACACTTGTAATCACATATGGTCCCCTCCACCGGGATTTCAGTTTCCCGGGGAATAGCCTGAGTCTAGAGTTAAACAGCAGAACCTTCTGTCCTGGTTCAAAGATTCTAGATGACAGCTTTCTATCATGCCACTTTTTTATTTCTCTTTATAAAGCTTGGAATTTTCGAAAGCAGTGAATCTGAATTCCTCTAGCTTATTTAGCTGGAGCAATCATTTTTTTTTTCTAATTTGGCATCAAAGTTTAGGAATCTGGTTGCCCAGTAGGCTTTATGTTCCAGTTCCACGGGAAGGTGACATGCCTTACCATACACAAGTTGATACGGAGAGGTCCCTATAGGGGTCTTGAATGCTGTTCTGTAAGCCCACAGAGCATCATCCAAATTCCGTGCCCACTCCTTTCTATGAGTATTTACTGTCCGTTCTAGGATTCTCTTTAATTCTCTGTTAGAGACTTCAGCTTGCCCATTAGTTTGTGGATGATATGGAGTAGCTACCTTTTGGCGAATCCCATACCAAACATGGCAGAGTAAAGCTATTTGTTGCAGAAGTGAGTGCCCCCATCACTGATCAGTACTCTAGGGACACCAAACCTGCTAAAGATATATTTCTGGAGGAACTTCAGCACTGTTTTAGTATCATTGGTGGGTGTGGCAATGGCCTCAACCCATTTTGATACATAGTCAACTGCCACCAGGATATAAGTGTTTGAGAATGATGGTGGGAAAGGTCCCATGAAGTCAATTCCCCATACGTCAAACAACTCAATCTCCAAGATTCCTTGTTGAGGCATGGCGTAACCATGGGGCAGATTACCAGCTCTTTGGCAACTGTCACAGTTACGTACAAACTCTCGGGAATCTCTATGGAGTGTGGGCCAATAGAAGCCACATTGGAGGACCTTGGTGGATGTTCGCTCACCCCCGAAATGGCCTCCATATTGAGATCCATGGCAATGCCATAGGATCCTCTGCGCTTCTTCTCTAGGAACACACCTACGGATTATTCCGTCTGCACATCAGTTAAAGAGATAGGGTTCATCCCACAAGTAGTACTTTGCATCAGTGATTAATTTTTTCTTTTGTTGCCTGTTGTACTCCTTGGGTATGAACCTTGCAGCTTTATAGTTTGCAATATCGGCAAACCATGGTGTTTCCTGGATGGCAAATAAATGCTCATCCGGAAAATGTCTCAGAGATCTCAAGAGAGGGGAAGGACATTACATAGCCCAAATGGCATCCTTCTATAAGCAAACACTCCAGATGGACATGTGAATGCTGTTTTCTCTTGATCCTGGGGATCTACTGCAATCTGGTTATAGCCTGAGTAGCCATCCAAAAAGCAGTAATAATCATGACCTGCCAGTCTTTCTAGCATCTGGTCTATGAATGGTAAAGGAAAATGATCTTTTCTGGTGGCTGTATTGAGCCTTCAGTAGTCAATACACATGCGCCACCCTGTAACTGTTCTTGTAGGAACCAGTTCATTTTTTTTCATTATGAATCACTGTCATGCCTCCCTTTTTTGGGATGACTTGGACAGGGCTCACCCAGGGGCTATCAGAAATAGGATAAATAATCCCAGCCTCTAGTAATTTGGTGACCTCTTTTTGCACCACTTCCTTCATGGCTGGATTTAGCCGCCTCTGTGGTTGAACCACTGGTTTAGAATTATCTTCCAATAAGATTTTGTGCATGCATCTGGCTGGGCTTATGCCCTTAAGGTCACCTATGGACCACCCAAGAGCTGTTTTGTGTGTCCTTAGCACTTGAATAAGTGCTTCCTCTTCCTGTGGATTTAAAGCAGAGCTTATGATCACTGGAAAAGTGTCACCATCTCCCAGAAATACATATTTTAGGGATGGTGGTAATGGTTTGAGCTCGGGTTTAGGAGGTTTTTCCTCTTCCAGAGAAAATTTCAGAGGCTCTTTCATCTCCTCTGAATCCTCCAAATCAGGCTGAACATCTTTAAAGATGTCTTCTAACTCTGATTCGAGACTCTCAGCCATGTTGATCTCTTCTACCAAAGAGTCAATAAGATCAACTTTCATGTAATCTTTTGATGTGTCTGGATGCTGCATGGCTTTGACAGCATTCAACTTAAACTCATCATCATTGACTCTCAGGGTTATTTCCCCTTGTTGGACATCAATGAGGGTTCGTCCATTTGCTAGGAAGGGTCTTCCTAGAATGAGAGTAGCACTCTTGTGCTCCTCCATTTCCAGCACTACAAAGTCAGTGGGAAAGGTGAATGGCCCAACTCTAACAATCATGTCTTCAATCACGCCTGATGGGTATTTAATGGAGCCATCAGCAAGTTAGAGACATATCCGGGTTGGTTTAACTTCTTCAGTTAAGCCAAGCTTTCTGATAGTGGATGCAGGTATTAGGTTGATGCTTGCTCCAAGATCGCATAAAGCTGTCTTGGTGCAGTTACCTTCTAATATGCATGGTATCAGAAAACTCCCAGGGTCTTTAAGCTTTTCAGGAAAGCTTTTTAGAATGACTGCACTGCATTCTTCAGTGAGGAGAACTCTTTCTGTTTCTCTCCAATCCTTTTTATGACGCAGGATCTCTTTCATGAACTTGGCATAAGAAGGTATTTGCTCAAGTGCCTCTGCAAATGGAATCTTTATTTCAAGAGTCCTGAGATAATCTGCAAAGTGAGCAAATTGCTTATCCTGCTCCTCTTTCCAGAGTTTTTGAGGATAAGGTATCTTGGCTTTATATTCTTCAACCTTAGTTGCTGTAGGTTTATTGCCTACAGAAGTGGTTGAAGAAGCCTTTTTAGAGGGGTTGTCATCAGCACTTGTGTGTGTCTGATCCCTCACTGGCAATTGAGTGCCAGAGTTAAAAGCTGGAGTGACGTTAGACGCCAACTCCTTGTCTGCTCCTGGCGTCTGAACGCCAGAACTGTGGCCATTTTGGGAGTTCAACGCCAGATCCTGCCCATTTTGGGTGTTCAACGCCAGATCCTTGCTTGTTTCTGGCGTTGGACGCCAGTCCTTGCTTGTTACTGGCATTGAACGCCAGTCTTGGGCATGGTCTGGGCGTTCAGCACCAGCCTTCCACCAGATTACTGGCGTTTTAATGCCAGAATTACTTTTCCCTGGGCTCTTACTGTCCTCAGGTGAATTTTGGGTGGTTTGCTCATTCCTTGGCTCATTGCTGCCTTGAGGTGGGGTATTTAATGTTTTCCTACTTCTTAATTGAACTGCTTGGCATTCTTCTGTTATTTGTCTTGACAGCTGCTACTTTGTTTGCTTCAATTGTTCTTCCATATTTATATTAGCCATCCTTGTCTCTTGTAGTTTATCCTTGAATTCGGCTAACTGCTTTGTTAGAAAGTCCAATTGCTGATTGAATTTAGCAGCTTGTTTTACAGGGCTGAGTTCAGCAGTTACTGTTTTAACCTCTTCTTTCATGGAAGGGTCACTGCTTAGGTACAGATGCTGATTCCTGGCAACTGTATCAATGAGCTCTTGAGCCTCTTCAATTGTCTTTCTCATGTGGATAGATCCACCAGCTGAGTAATCTAGAGACATCTGAGCTCCTTCTGCAAGCCCATAATAGAAGATGTCTAACTGAACCCACTCTGAAAATATTTCAGAGGGACATTTTCATAGCATCTCTCTGTATCTCTCCCAGGCATCATAAAGAGATTCCTTATCTCCTTGTTTAAAGCCTTGGATGTCCAGCCTTAGCTGTGTCATCCGTTTTGGGGGAAAGTATTGATTCAGGAATTTTTCTGTCAGCTGTTTCCATGTCCTTATGCTCGCCTTAGGTTGGTTATTTAACCACCTCTTAGCTTGATCTTTTACAGCAAATGGAAACAGTAATAGTCTGTAGATATCCTGATCTATTTCCTTATCATGTACTGTGTCAGCAATTTGTAAAAATTGTGCCAGAAATTCTGTAGGTTCTTCCTGTGGAAGACCGGAATACTGGCAACTTTGTTGCACCATGATAATGAGCTGAGGATTCAACTCAAAGCTACTGACTCCAATGGAGGGTATGCAGATACTACTTCCATATGAAGCAGTGGAGGGGTTAGCATATGACCCCAGAGTCCTCCTGGACTGTTCATTTCCACTTAGATCCATGATGGAGAAAGGGAGATGATGTCAAATAAAAAAATTTATTTTTATTTATTTATTTATTTATTTAATTCAAAAATGAAATAAATTAAAATAAAATAAACAAAAATGGTTGAAAATTTTCAAAAAATTGAGGAGAGAGAAAGTGGTTAGGAAGTTTTAAAAAGGATATGATGATTTTTGAAAAAGGCTTTAAATTAAAAAAAAAAATCTGAATTTTTAAAGGTAAATTTCGAAAATTTGCTTTAAAATAGAGAGAAAATATATTTTTGAATTTAAAAAGGAGAGAGAAAAACAATAAGATGGCACAAGATTTAGGATTTTTAGATCTGATGCTCCTTGTTTTTGAAAATTTTGGATGGAAAACACCAAGGAACACCAAACTTAAAATTTTTAGAAAACTAAACTAAAATTTTCGAAAACCAAAGGGAAAATCAACAAGAAAACACCAAACTTAAAGTTTGGCACAAAATTTAATAGAGAAATTATTATTTTTGAAAAAGATTTTTTTAAAAAGAGTATACCAAACTGCCACGGACTTAGACCAACGCTCTAGCCAATTGGGCAGTAAATGTAACACTTGTTTTGAAGAAGTATAAAATTTTAACCAAGAACAATAATAAGAGACTCTAAACAAAAAAGAAAAATTTTCCTAATCTAAGCAACAAAATAAATCGTCAGTTGTTCAAACACGAACAATCCCCGGCAACGGCGCCAAAAACTTGGTGCACGAATTATAAATCACACTTTTCACACTCGTACCACTAACCAGCAAGTGCCATTTAGCTGGAGCAATCGTTTTTCTCCTGCTAATTTGGCATCTAAGTTTAGGAATCTGGTTGCCCAGTATGCCTTATGTTCCAGTTCCACGGGCAAGTGGCATGCCTTACCATACACGAGTTGGTATGGAGAGGTCCCTATAGGGGTCTTGAATGCTGTTCTGTAAGCCCACAGAGCATCATCCAAGGTCCTTGCCCAATCCTTTCTACGGGTATTTACTGTCCGTTCCAGGATTCTA
>NC_029788.2:51710858-51711610 GCF_000816755.2 Arachis ipaensis
TCACCTTCTAATATGCATGGTATCAGAAAACTCCCAGGGTCTTTAAGCTTTTCAGGAAAGCTTTTCAGAATGACTGCACTGCATTCTTCAGTGAGGAGAACACTTTCTGTTTCTCTCCACTCCTTTTTATGACTCAAGATCTCTTTCATGAACTTGGCATAAGAAGGTATTTGCTCAAGTGCCTCTGCAAATGGAATCTTTATTTCAATAGTCCTTAGATAATCTGCAAAGCGAGCAAATTGCTTATCCTGCTCCTCTTTCCGGAGTTTTTGAGGATAAGGTATCTTGGCTTTATATTCCTCAACCTTAGTGGTTAAAGAAGCCTTTTTAGAGGGGTTGTTATCAGCACTTATGTGTGTCTGATCCCTCACTGGCAATTGCGTACCAGAGTTAGAAGCTGGAGTGACGTTAGACGCCAACTCACTGTCTGTTCCTGGCGCCTGAACGCCAGAAATGTGCCCCTGTTGGGCATTCAGCGCTGGATTCTGCCCCATTTGGGCGTGGTCTGGGCGTTCAGCGCCAGCCTTCCACCCATTTTCTGGCGTTTTAGTGCTAGAATTATTTTTCCCTGGGCTCTTACTGTCCTCAGGGGAATCTTTGGTGGGTCTCTCATTTCTTGAATTTTTGATGCCTTGAGGTGGGGTATTTAATGTTTTCCCACTTCTTAATTGAACTGCTTGGCATTCTTCTGCTATTTGCTTTGATAGCTGCTGCTTTGTTTGCTTAAACTGTTCTTCCATATGTATATTAGC
>NC_029788.2:51711945-51712221 GCF_000816755.2 Arachis ipaensis
ATGGAAAACAGAAATACTTGCATTAATTCATCGAGACACAGCAGAGCTCCTCACCCTGGGGTTTGGGGTTTAGAGACTCATGCCGTCAGAGAATACAAAGTTTAGATCTGAAAATGTCATGAGATACAAAATAAGTCTCTAAAAGTTGTTTAAATACTAAACTAGTAGCCTAGGGTTACAAAATATGAGTGCACTATGATGGATGATGCAGAGACCCATTTCTGGGGCCCACTTGGTGTGCTGGGGCCCACTTGGTGTGTGCTGGGGCTGAGATTT
>NC_029788.2:51712951-51786815 GCF_000816755.2 Arachis ipaensis
CTTGTGCAAAGTATGGACTATTATATATTGCTGGAAAGCCCTGGATGTCTAATTTTCAACGCAATTGGAAGCACGCCATTTCGAGTTTTGTAGCTCCAGAAAATCCACTTTGAGTGCAGGGAGGTCAGAATCCAACAGCATCAGCAGTCCTTTTTCAGCCTGAATCAGATTTTTGCTCAGCTCCTTCAATTTCAGCCAGAAAAATACCTGAAATTACAGAAAAACACACAACTCATAGTAAAGTCCAGAAATATAAATTTTTCCTAAAAACTACTAGAAATAGACTAAAAACTAACTAAAACACACTCTAAACTATATGAAATTATCCCCAAAAAGCGTATAAAATATCCGCTCATCACTTGTTATGCAGTAATGGATAATATGTTAGAGTTTTGGAGATGCTTTGTCTTCAGAATCTCTGCTTTCCTCTGTCCTCTGATTCATGCACGCACGTCTTCCTATGGCAAGCTGTGTATAGGTGGATCACCATTGTCAATGGCTACCATCCATCCTTCCAGTGAAAAGGGTCCAGGTGCGCTGTCACCGCACGGCTAATCATCTGCAGGTTCTCAGTCGTACCGGAATAGGATTTACTATCCTTTTGCGTCTGTCACTACGCCTAGCACTCGCGAGTTTGAAGTTGTCACAGCCATCCAATCCCAGAATCCTACTCGGAATACCACAGACAAGGTTTAGACTTTCCGGATTCTCATGAATGCCGCCATCAATCTAGCTTATACCACGGAGATTCTGATTAGGGAATCTAAGAGATATTCATTCAATCTGATGTAGAACGGAAGTGATTGTCAGACACACGTTCATGGATTGAGGAAGGTGATGAGTTTCACTGATCATCACCTTCTCCATAGTTAGGCGCGAATGGATATCTTAGATAGGAACACGCATGTTTGAATAGAAAACAGAAATACTTGCATTAATTCATCGAGACACAGCAGAGCTCCTCACCCCCAACAATGGAGTTTAGAGACTCATGCCGTCAAAGAGTACAAAGTTCAGATCTAAAATGTCATGAGATCCAAAGTAAGTCCCTAAAAGTTGTTTAAATACTAAACTAGTAACCTAGGTTTACAGAAAATGAGTAAACTATAACAGATAGTGCAGAAATCCACTTCTGGGGCCCACTTGGTGTGTGCTGGGGCTGAGACTAAAGCTTTCACGTGCCTGGGGCTGTTTTGGGCGTTCAACGCCAGCTTTGGATCCTTTTCTGGCGTTGAACTCCAACTTGCAACTTGTTTCTGGCACTGGACGCCAGAATTGGGCAGAGAGCTGGCGTTGAACGCCAGTTTACGTCATCTATCCTTGAGTAAAGTATGGACTATTATATATTTCTGGAAAGCCCTGGATGTCTACTTTCCAACGCAATTGGAAGCACGCCATTTGGAGTCCTGCAGCTCTAGAAAATCCATTTTGAGTGCAGGGAGGTCAGAATCCAACAGCATCAGCAGTCCTTTTTCAGCCTGAATCAGATTTTCGCTCAGCTCCCTCAATTTCAGCCAGAAAATACCTGAAATTACAAAAAAACACACAAACTCATAGTAAAGTCCAGAAATATGAATTTTTCCTAGAAACTAATGAAAATAAACTAAAAACCACTTAAAACATACTAAAATCTATATGAAATTAACCCCAAAAAGCGTATAAAATATCCGCTCATCAGCTGACCTTACCAAGAAGCTGGAGAGGAATCAAGTAGCAGCAATCACTACCTCATCAGCAGCTCAAGAAGGAGTGAATACAGTGGTAGAGGGTGATCAGGAACAAGCCAACTACATTGGAAATTCACCTAGGCAAAACCATGATCCATACTCCAAAACTTACAATCTTGGTTGGAGGAACCACCCAAACTTTGGGTGGGAAAATCAACAAGATCAAGGCCAAGATCAGAGACGCCACAACCCCAACAACAATGCAACTCACTAACATTCCACACAGAGATCATATCAGCACCCACCTAACAACACCTCTCAACATCCATATCAAAACCAAAATGGCCATTCTCACCCCTCCAACTCCAACTCACCATCATCCGAAGATAGACTCTCAAGGATTGAGACCCTACTTGAACGAATATGCAAAGAACTCCAGGACAGTAAAATGTTCCGAGAGAAAGTGCGGTCCAATATGCAGAATTAGGATGCTGCCATCAAGAAACTTGAGACACAAATTGGCTACTTATTCAAGAAAATTCCCAGCCATAACCTGTGCAGCAACACCGATCCAAACTCAAGAGAGGAATGTCAGGCTATCACCCTCAGAAGTGGGAAGAAATTGAAGGAAATTACCAAGAAATCACAAGAGAAGAACTCAAATGAAGGGGAAAAGGAACGAGATGAAGTCCAAATTCCCATTCCCAGTTCACAGCAAAAAGGAGAAATGCTGAAGCCAGACGTCCCAAAAGCTCCATACCCTCAGCAATTGAAAAAGAAGGGGGATGATAGCCAATTCTCAAGATTTCTAGAAATCTTCAAGAAACTACAGATTAACATACCCTTTGCTGAAGCAATAGAGCAAATGCCACTCTATGCCAAGTTCTTGAAGGAATTGATGACCAAAAAGAGAAGCTAGAAGAACAACAAAACTGTGATACTAACAGAAGAATGTAGTGCCATCATTCAGCATAAACTACCCCAGAAATTGAAGGATCTTGGGAGCTTTCAGATTCCTTGTATTATAGGAGAAATCACAGTGGAAAAGGCTCTATGTGATTTAGGAGCCAGCATAAATCTGATGTCTGTAGCTATGATGAGAAAAATGAAGATTGAGGAGGTCAAACCAACAAAAATGGCCTTACAACTCGCAGACCGATCATTCAAGTTTCCTCACGGCATAGTAGAAGACTTGCTAGTGAAAGTAGGAGACTTTATCTTTCCAGCAGATTTTGTAGTGTTGGATATGAAGGAAGGAGCCAAGGCTTCTATCATCTTGGGAAGACCATTCTTAGCCACTGTTGGAGCTATCATCGATGTCCAAAAGGGTGAGCTTACCCTTAGACTACACAATGAAACAATGATGATCAATGTGTTCAAGGCCATGAACTACCCACAAGAACCACTGGGAGAATGTATGAGGTTAGACTCACTGGAAGATGTAGTACAAAAGACTTTTGAAGAAGAAAAACTTGAGGGGTTAACAGAAGAAGAGGAAGCAGCATCAAACGAAGAGGCTGTAACAGCTGAGGTTCATATTCAGGGTACACTAGAGGAGAAGAATGAAAAGAAAGAAGCACCCAAACTTGAACTAAAGGCACTGCCGCCCACTCTCAAGTATGCATATCTAGGGAAAATGGAAGTTATCCAGTGATCATAAACTCATCCCTCAGCCAAGAACAAGAGGAGGAGCTCCTCTAAGTATTACAAAGGCACAAGGATGCCATTGGATGGACCCTTGCTGACTTGAAGGGAATCAGTTCGGCCATATGTATGCATAAGATACTATTGGAAGATGATGCCAAACCATCCATTCAACCCCAAAGACGGCTGAATCCAGTCATGAAGGAAGTGGTACAGAAAGAAGTCATGAAGTTATGGCAAGGAGGGGTGATCTATCCGATCTCAGACAGCCCATGGGTCAGCCCCGTGCAAGTTGTCCCAAAAAAGGGAGGAATCACTGTAGTTCCCAATGAGAAGAACGAACTAATCCCTACAAGGACCGTCACAGGATGGTGGATGTGCATAGACTACAGAAAACTCAATGAAGCTACAAAAAAAGATCATTTCTCCCTCCCTTTCATGGATCAGATGCTGGAAAGACTTGCAGGACACGCATATTACTATTTTCTCGATGGTTACAGGATATAACCAAATAGTGGTTGATCCGAGAGACCAAGAGAAAACCTCATTCACTTGCCCATATGGGGTGTTTTCCTACAGGCGCATGCCATTTGGGCTATGTAATGCACCTGCAACCTTCCAACACTGCATGCTCTCCATTTTTTCAAATATGATAGAGAAATTCATCGAAGTCTTTATGGATGACTTTTCAGTATTCGGAGATTCCTTTTCTAATTGCCTAAATCACCTGGCCCTGGTATTAAAAAGATGTCAAGAGACTAATTTGGTCCTGAACTGGGAGAAATGTCACTTTACGGTGACAGGAGGAATAGTTCTTGGCCATAAGGTTTCTAACCAAGGCATTGAGGTAGACAGAGCTAAGGTGGAACTCATTGAAAAACTACCACCACCAAGTGATGTCAAGGCAATTAGAAGCTTTTTAGGGCATGCTGGCTTTTACAAAAGGTTTATTAAAGATTTTTCAAAAATAGCCAAGCCATTAAGCAATCTCCTTGTATCTGATACACCATTTATCTTTGATGAAAACTGCATGCTAGCATTCGAAAACCTAAAAAAGAGGTTGTCCTCTGCCCCTATCATTTCCCCACCTGATCGAAACTTACCATTTGAACTGATGTGCGATGCATCTGATTTCGCAGTTGGGGCAGTGTTAGGACAGAGGAAAGATAACTTGGTCCATGTGATATACTATGCCAGCAAAGTCCTCAATGATACTCAAAGAAACTATACTACTATTGAAAAGGAGTTGCTGGCAATAGTTTTTACATTTGACAAGTTTAGGTCATACCTCATTGGTTCCAAAGTGATTGTGTTCACAGATCACACAGCACTTAAATATTTGTTTGCCAAGCAAGAATCAAAACCAAGACTAATAAGATGGATCTTGTTGTTGCAGGAATTCAATATTGAAATTAGAGACAAGAAAGGAATAGAGAACAAGGTAGCAGATCACCTATCCAGAATCCCTCATCATAAAGGAGGAACACATGATACAAGTATAAATGAGTTCTTCCTAGATGAGCAGTTGATGACGGTTCACAGAGCACCCTGGTTTGCAGATATTGCCAATTTCAAGGCAACTGGGGCTTTACCCCCAGAAATCAACAAACATCAAAAAAGAAAGCTCTTCAATGACGCAAAGTATTTTGTTTGGGATGAACCATATCTCTTCAAGAAGTGTTCAGATGGAATCCTGAGAAGATGTCTTTCGGAAGAAGAGGGACGAGAGGTCTTGTGGAATTGCCACGGCTCGTGCTATGGAGGACATTTTGGAGGGGACAAGACTGCAGCCAAGGTGTTACAAAGCGGATTCTTTTGGCCCACCCTGTTCAAGGATGCCAAAGAACTAGTAAAGAACTGCAATGAATGCCAAAGAGCTGGAAACTTACCCAAAAGAAATGAGATGCCACAGAATTTCATCTTAGAACAGGAACTGTTTGATGTGTGGGGAATCGATTTCATGGGACCATTCCCAACCTCATATTCAAACAAGTACATCTTGGTAGTAGTGGATTACGTTTCCAAGTGGGTAGAGGCTATTGCAACCCCAACGAATGATAACAAGGTGGTCATGAACTTCCTCAGAAAGAATATCTTTAGCCGGTTCGGAGTCCCACGAGCGCTCATCAGTGATGGAGGGAGCCATTTTTGTAACAGGCCACTAGAAGCTCTTCTCCTACGATACAGGGTAAAGCACAAGGTTGCCACACCTTATCACCCCCAAACAAGTGGGCAAACCGAGATATCTAACAGAGAGTTAAAAAGGATTATGGAAAAGACTGTAGGAGCATCAAGAAAGGACTGGTCGAAGAAGCTGGATGATGCTCTTTGGGCATACAAAACGGCATTCAAGACACCAATCGGGATGTCCCCATATCAACTGGTGTATGGAAAGGCCTGTCATTTACCATTGGAGCTGGAACACAAAGCCCTCTGGGCTCTCAAGCTACTAAATTTTGATAGCATTGCTGCTGGTAAAAAAAGGGTCTTGCAGCTGCAGGAAATGGAGGAGTTCAGATCTCAAGCCTATGAAAATGCCAAGATTTATAAAGAAAAGGAAAAGAGAAGACACGACCTCAATCTGACACCCAGGAGCTTCGAAAAAGGACAGCAAGTGCTCCTCTACAGCTCCAAATTAAGACTTTTCCCTTGGAAACTCAAATCAAGGTGGTCAGGACCCTTTCTTGTCACAAAGGTCTCGCCGTATGGACACATAGAAATCATGGAGGAAAGTTCAAGGAGGACGTTCACTGTGAACGGACAAAGGCTCAAGCATTACATGGGCAACATGGGGGAAAACCCCAAAGTGAAATATCATCTCAACTGATGGAGAAATCGTCGAGCTAGCGACGCTAAAAGAGCGCTTCGTTGGGAGGCAACCCAACCTAAGGTAGTTTCCTTTTCATGATCATTTCAATAAAAGTTACAAGTAGTTTACCCTGTATTGCGAGGAGATAAGTTTGGTGTTGCACACCAAAATAATCCAAGAGTGAATATGTAATTCTAAGTTTGGTGTTCCACCAAAGATTTCAGTTAGAATCACACTACACCTCTTCAAGAGCAAATTGCTAGCCCCAACCAATCAGGGAAACCACTTGACAAGAGTTTAGTTTCTAGTTCATAGTCGTTTTAGTAATAAAAGCACATAAGATCCTCTGCATGTATTCAATCTGTTGCATTAGGCAAGGAACTAAGTTTGGTATTCACACACCAAATCAGGTTCAGAAACTCACAAGCATACATGCATGCTAACTAATTCTTAAGTGCTTTGGGAACAAGCAACTTCCAATAACTTTGCAGGAATTCAATCAACTCTTCGGGAACAATCCAATAAGAAAAGGGGAAAGAAAAAATGAAAGTTGAGAAATAAAGAAAAAGAGTAAGAAATAAGGCTAGGCACCAAGGGTTGAGTCTTGAGGTATGTGTCTGTGGTGCTCCTGTGTAAAGGATATACTTGGATGAATAAGCTCTCAGGGGTGCCTTATCACTTGGTAACTTGGGTTAACTAACCCGAGATTATCAGCTGAAAATCCACTATCAAGAGTAACCTTTGCTACAGAACACTTAGTAACCCAAAGAGGTGCTAGACACCAAGGTCTCAAGAAAGAAAATAACAAACCATGTGCCTGTGGTGTGTATGTATGGGGGAAAGAGACTTGAGGGAGTAAGTCCTTAGGGGTGTCTTAACACCCAGCACCTTGGACCAACTGGTTCAGGAGTGCTGACTGAAAGCTTATCTTAAAGAGTCGCCCTCTCACAAAGCACATAGTCTAAGAACACAACCAAACCCTGAAAAGACAAAGGGATCAATGAATAAAAGTCTCATAGGGTACAATTAAGTAAGTATTCCAGGGCATGGTAAATGTCTGAAAGCCAATGAAGGAATGAACCTAAGTTGCTATGCATGAAACCCCATAAAACCAAGGACATTACTTCCACAAAAATGACTCATTTCTCTTGTCATTTCATTCATCATTCTCATGTTTCAGTACTTGCTTAGGGACAAGCAAGCTTTAAGTTTAGTGTTGTGATGCCAGGGCATTTTGGCCAGTTTTACTGACATTTTCTTTACTGTTTTAGGGTAGTTTCATGCATTTTCTTAGTTAATAAGCAAGTTTTGGGTAGATAATCACTTACATCTTGATTCAAGCAAATATTGTGAATTTTATATGATTTTATGAGAATTATGCATGAATTGAATGACAAATTGGATAATGCATGTCTCATAACTTGGATTAGAGCTTTGATGTACTTTATTTGCTTGATTTTAGGACAAAGGAAGCAAGGAAGAACCATATTAGCAGCCACATTAATCTAATTAACGTGGAATGGGAATAAACCTAGAATGTTAATAAGAAAAGTGATTGCCAATAACGCCTTCGAAACCATCATGGCCCACGTTGATTGCCACGTTAACTACATCAACATGGTAGTTAACGAGGAGAGAAAGGGAGCTCCAGCGTTAGTGGTAAAAGTGAATACCACTAACGCTCTAAATTGGCAATTAGCCACGTTAAGAGTCACGTTAACTCAGTTAACGTGAACTCTAACGTGGAAAGGAAGACAAAGCCAACGTTAGTGACACTCACTTTTGTCACTAACGTTGGACTAGGCCCAATTGCCACGTTAAGAGTCACGTTAACTCAGTTAACGTGAACTCTAACGTGGGAGGAGCAAGGAATCGCCAATGTTAGTGACACTCACCTTTGTCACTAACGTTGGACCAAGCCACTATGAGCCACGTTAGTTGCCACGTTAATTGCATTAACGTAGAAGCTAACGTGGAGGAAAGAAATGATGAGCCAACGTTAGTGACACTCACCTTTGTCACTAGCGTTGGAGATGGCAATCACCACCACGTTAATGGCCACGTTAAGACAATTAACGTGAGGCACTAACGTGAGAAGGGGCGTTTGGAACGTTAGTGACAAAGGTAAGTGTCACTAATGCTCTCGAGGCTAAGGCATGCCCATGTTAAGAGCCACGTGAGTTATACTAACGTGGACTCTAACGTGAGAAAAGGGGGGCTAAGAGCAACATTATTGGCAAAGGTGAACGCCAATAACGCCTGCGATGGACTAAGAGGCAACGTTAGTGGTCACGTTAGTGCCACTAACGTTGAAGTTAACGTGAACCATCTTGGGCCAGGAACGTTAGTGAAAAAGGTGATTGTCACTAACATTCTCGAACCCACATTTTCACTTAACGTTAACGCCACTAACGTCCTAGCTAAAGTCCATGCCTACTTCACACTTTCTCTGCAAGTAAAGCTGAGTCCACTGAAGATTCCAAACTGCTTCAACTCAAGATCCAAAGGCCCATATCCAAAGACTTGAAGAGCCAACTAGAAGATCAGAAGAGTAGTATATATAGGAGTAGTTTTGAACTAGAAAAGGAGCTGGGAGGGTTTTTGGCATTGAGAACGACTCTTTGTAAAATTTTACTTTCTCTGCAACTTCTAGTTTTTACTTTCAGAATGTATTTTCCATCTTTATTTTCCATTCCCAGAGCTATGAACAACTAAACCCCTTTCATTGGGTTAGGGAGCTCTGTTGTAATTTGATGGATCAATAATAGTTTTCATTATTCTTCTTCTTTCTTTTCTCTTGATTTTACTAGAAAGCTTTCAATCTTCATCCAATTGGGTAGTTATCTTGGAAAAGAAGCTATTCATACTTGGATCTCTTCGGAACCTTGGAAGAGGAATGAAGAGATCATGCTAGAAATGCTTTCTCATGTTGGACCAAATTGGGATTTGGACAGATATGGTGACATATAATTCTTCCAATACTTTGATTTGGAAATACATGTGGTATAATTAGTGACCATACTTCATCTCTTCTCATGAGCAATTAGACCAAGGAATTGGCTATTGATCAAGATTTGAGAGATTGAATTACCAAGGAATTGGAATTCAATCACTTAAGATTGCCAAGGAGATCAATGAATGCATTGATTGAGGAAGAAATGAAAATGAACTTGATCCGGAGAATGCAACATCTCCTGAGCCCAATGAATTTCCCATTTCTGATCTTACCCATTCTCTTTACTTTCTGCCATTTACTTTTATGTTCGTCTTACCCATTGCCCATTTAAGATTCTGCAATTTATTTTCTGTCATTTATATTCAGTTCTTTATTTCCAGCAATTACAATTTCTGCTAATTACTTTCCCGCCATTTTATTTTCTGCAACTCTCAAATCAACTTCTGCTTAGCTCAATTAGAACATTCCTCCAATTAAAGTTGCTTGACTAATCAATTCCTGTGGGATTCGACCTCACTCTATTGTGAGTTTTTACTTGACGACAATCCGGTATACTTGCCGAGGGAAAATTGTTGAGAGACAAGTTTCCGTGCATCAACGCGTCACCCAGATTTTTGGTAAAATGCATATAAAACAGAAAGTTGTGCGTACGCGAGGCTGCACTCGCGCCAATAGCACAAATCAGGCCACGCGACCGCGTCACCTAAAAAATATCACACACCACGCAACCGCGTCACCCACGCGTCTGCGTCACATGCGGCGCACAGCCTATCCAGATCAGCCAAATATCATATCTTTTCTTCCCCAAATCCAAATCTTTTCTTTCCCTTCTTATTTCTTATTTCTTATTTCTTCCTTCTTCCTTCTTTACTCTTTCTCAATTTTTACTTTCTATTTTTCACATCCATTATCAAGGTTCTTTTGTTTTCTTCTTCCCTTTTTACTTCTCTATTATTATTCCTATTTTTTGTTTTCTTACTTATTTTTCTTTTTACCTTCATTATGTATATTTTCTTTTCTTTTTCTTTTTATTCCTTTAATTGGTGTTAGAAATTTAATTGGGTAATTATTTACTTCTATATTTTGCTTGTGAGTTATTGTGGAATTGTTTGACAATTAATATTATTTCTTAAAGAGTTATTTGCATGTTCAATTTAATACTTTCCATAACATATCCACCATGCATGCTATGTTTTTGTGAAAAAGCCCATATGGCATTGTGCATTATTTTTATATTACTCTATTCTACTACTCTAATGCCTGTTTTTCACAAAATCCCTTTTATATTTTATTGATTAAATATAATTATCAATACAAACAGGTTGTTAGTTTGTAAGAGTTGATAATCTAACTTAGACATTTAATGCTTGATCTATGCCTTTGTCGACATGCCAATAAACATCTTGCATTTAATTGTCATCACCTGCACCTGCTATATTTCCATTGATGAACTTTTCACATGTAGTCATGACCATGTGTTAACGACATCCTTCTTTACTGTGCATTGATTATCACGTATCTTGTCCTCTTCCTTGCTCTAACCCTTAAAGTTTTTTTAAAAGTTACTTACTTTTTCCCTTTTCAGGATGGCCACCAAGAAAGGTAAAGAGAAAGCTACTCCCAAACCATCGGCAAGGAAAGGAACAAAAAGAGCGTCAGTGTAGCAGCCCATCCACTTGTACATCTCACTCAGCATGCACCGAGGACGGTGCAATCTTTAAGTATGGGGAGGTTGATACCGACTTTCGTGGGTTAGTTACCTGTTCTCAACACCAATGTTTTATTTTCTTTGTTTGTTCATTGTTGCATTTGCATGTTTGATTGCATATTTGTTTGGTTTTGTGCATATTTTACCACCACTTGGTTAAAGTAATATTTTCTTTTTCAAGAAACTTTTTATAACATTTCACTAATTTGAATTAAAATTTTTATTGAACTTGTTTGAAGAAATATTATACTGGAACATGGTTTTGAGCTCGAACACACAAAACCTGTGAGATTTTGAGCCTATTTGATTGGTTGCATTTTATCAACCAATATTTTATTTTTGGTGTGTGTTGTTCTCTCTAAAATTGTGATCTTTGTCTTGCTTAATTCTATATTTCCATGGTTTGATGTATGCATACACTTATATGCTTGAGGCCTTTGTTTCATTGAGCTTACATACCCATATGGCCTTACCCTTTCATTATCCTTTGCAAACCAATGTTGAGCCTATTACGCCCCTTTGTTCTTTACTTTAGCTCATCACTAATTCTAAGCGGAAAACAATAATGTCCTTAATTTGAATCCTTGGTTAGCTTAGACTAGTGAGAGTGCTCATGAATTAAGCGTGGAAAAAAGTGGGTTTGGAAACATTTGGTTTAAGAATTGCATGTTATATATCTTTATGAAAATGTGAAAGAAATGTTTAAGACATGTTCATGCATTCAATAATTAAATCATCTGCATTGAGAAAAATAGAAAAAAAAAAGAAATAGGCATATTTCAGACTGAAAATAAAAAAATAAAAATATATATAATATAAAAAAAAGAGCAAATAAGAAAAAGGGGACAAAATGCCCCCAAAGTAAGTGGTGAAAGCAATGCATATGTACTTTACTTGAAATTAGGATGCATGAATATGTGGAAAACATGGTTAACGGATAGTTAGATGTTGTATTATGATTACATGGATTGTCTCAAGTTAGGTGGGAAAAGTTTAAGTTAATTAAGAATTCAGATTTTAGTTCACTTGGCCAAATACAATCCTACCTTGACCCTAACCCCATTACAACCCTTAAAAGACCTCTTGATATGTGTATCTGTGCATTAAATTTTTGTTGATTGTTAGATGAAGAGCAAGCCCTAGAAAGCAAGATTAGTAGAGAATTGAGAGATCAAACCTGAAACACCTGAGCGATTAGAGTGCATACACTTCCGGTGAGGGTTCGATGCTCGATTCTTTGTTCCCGGCTTTCATGAGCTATTTTCTTCTGCAAGTTTACTTGTACTATTTTTTGTGATTTGAATTAGTTAAATCCAGTTCATATTTGTTCTTGAAAGGTTTATTTATATTTAACCAAGTAGGAAAAAGCATTCTGCATGTAGTTGCATTTCATACTTTCTACCATTCCTCTTCACTCTCATAGCTTCTCTTGAGCTTAGCATGAGAACATGCTAATGTTTAGGTGTGGGGAGATTTGATGCAACACTATTTCGTGGTACATTTTGTACTTAATTGAGTGGATTTTATCCACTAAACTCACACTTATTCATAGAAATCACATGTTGTACATTTTCCTTCCTGATTTTGTGCTATGATTGAAAACATGTTTCTTTGGCCTTATATTTGCTAATATTAATCCTCTCTTATTACCATTCGATGCCGTGATATGTGTGTTAAGTGTTTTTAGAGATTACAGGGCA
Source organism: Arachis ipaensis (assembly GCF_000816755.2). Lineage (NCBI taxonomy): Eukaryota > Viridiplantae > Streptophyta > Magnoliopsida > Fabales > Fabaceae > Arachis > Arachis ipaensis. Next base: position 51,725,436 of record NC_029788.2, read on the forward strand.
AGAATGGCTTAGAGGATGGAAAGGAAGCATGCAAAAGTGGAAGAAATACAAGAAATTGAAGGAACTGCTAAAGCTGTCTAGCCTGACCTCTTGGTACTAAATCGACCATAACTTGAGCTACAGAAATCCAAATGACACGGTTTCAGTTGCGTTGGCAAGCTAACGTCCGGGCTTCGAAATGATATATAATTTTCTATGCTGGCCGTACAGCAAAATGACGTGCACGTGTGAATCATGCGGACGCATCGTTCTGTAGAAAAACCAGCGTGGCAGATTTCGTCCCCAGCGATTTCTGGGTTGTTTCTGGCCCAGTTCTCGGGTCAGAAAACACAGATTAGAGACTATAAAGTAGGGAAATACATCCATTCATAAAAACAACAATTCATACAACATTCATAATTCATAATTTTAGGTTTAGATGTAGCTTTTAGAGAGAGAGGCTCTCTCCTCTCTCTTAGGATTTAGGATTTAGGATTTCTATTATGATTAGGCTACTTCTCTTCAATCACGGTTCAATGTTCCCAACTTTAATTTTATGTTCTCTTCTACTTTTATTTATTCGAATGCTTTTACTTGTATTTGACTTATGTTGCCAAATTGGCTTATGAACCTTTTCATGTTAGATTTGAATATTCTATTTAATGCACATTGAGGTATTTTAGATTTAAGATTGCTTTCTTCAAATTTATGTTATTAATAACTTTAATTTAATTTAGATTTATCCCCCCTTTGCTTTGGTTAAGTAATTGGTAACACTTGAGTTGTCAAACTCAGCAGTTGATTAAGATTTGGGAATTGCTGATTGATTTGGATCGCTCTAAAGCTAGTCTTTCCACAGGAGTTGACTAGGACTTGAGGATCAAATTAATTAGTCCACTTGACTTTCCTTTATTTAGTAAGGGTTAACTAAGTGGGAGCAAAAATCCAATTCTCATCACACCTGATAAGGATAACTAGGATAGAATTTCCAGTTCTCATACCTTGCCAGTTCTCAATTTGCTTCCACCGGGATTCGAACCTGGGAGCTTGAAGTCCAAAGCAAGGCGCTACAAATGGGGAGCTCAGTTGGTTTTCCCAACTGAGCGCTACTCTCCCCCACTTCCCACACTTTGGCGCAACAAGAAGCACACCAAGGAGCTTGTCATGCGCACATTGACACGGCCAAGGATGCCATGATGCACACAAGATTGACACGGCCAAGACATAGAGCTCAGTTCAAAATTCCAACTGAGCTCTATTGAAGAGCAACACGGACAGGGGGACTGGCGCACCAAATTAAGCAAGCAAGGCAACATTGGGCGCTCAGTTTGGTTTTCCAACTGAGCCATCCCCTGGGAGGTGCATCTTGGGCCAAAAATCCATTAAAAATCCAAATTAATTCATTTCTTCACCAAATTTTAGAGCCCACCCAAATTCTTAGATCTAGATTAGGAAGTGTATAAATAAGTGTAAGTTTGATTTAGAAAGGACCTTTTTGCTTCTTTGAGAATTTTCATTTTTGTAATTTTGAGCTTTTTACTTTGAATTTGGATCTTAGAGAATTTGGAAGGAGAATTGATCTCTCTTCTTCCTTGTTCTTGCTTGAGCACTCTTTTCTTCTTGTCTTGGATCTTGGGTGGAGAATTGAAGAAATTCTGTTTCAATCTCACCTTGAGATCTCTTGTTTAATCTTTCTGCATAATTCTAAGAAACTTTGATTTACATTTCAAATTCTGTTTACTGCTTCTTCTCTTCTACTACTTCTGCAACTTACTTTTCTATTTCTTTTGCAACTGTTCTTGTTGGATCAAGGAAGGATTTGAGATCTAGACTTGTTTTCCAGTCTCTTTCACTCCATAGATCTTCAATTTCTCTTTTAATTTCTGCAATTGAGCTGCATTTATTTTCTGTTTTTAATTCTTGAATCATTTTTTCACTTTGCTGTTTAAGATCCACTTTACTTCAATTCACCTTTTACTCTTCTGTTTATTGTAATTTACTTCTGCTTGTTTAAATTCTACAATTACAGTTCCCAATTCCTTTTATAATTCAAGCAATTTACATTTCTTGCACTTTAAGATTCAGTTATTTACATTTCTTACAATCTAAGTTTCTGAAATTTAATTTACTTGTTTTTTAAGATTCAGCACTTTTACTTCCTGCTCTCCTTAATTTACTGCAATTCTTCCCTCTCTCTTTACATTTCAAGCAATTTAGCTTCTGTCAATTACAAACAACTCAAACCAATACTTGATTCATTTGACTAAATCAACCACTAAACTAAAATTGCTCAATCCTTCAATCCCTGTGGGATCGACCTCACTCATGTGAGTTATTATTACTTGATACGACCCGGTACACTTGCCAGTTAGTTTTGGATGTTGAAATTCATTTTCCAAAATATCCCATCAAGTTTCTGGCGCCGTTACCAGGGATTGATTAGATTGACAATGATTAAGTGAAGTGGAGATCTAGATCAAGCACTTTTTCTTTTCTGTTTCTTTAATTCTTAACTAACACACTAACTGTTTGAATTTTTGCTTAAGCTAAGTAAAATTTCATTCTAGCAATGGATTGAAGTGTTACTGTCCTTCTGTTTTGTGTGATTTTTATGTGTGGCTTGCATGTCAGGGACAAGAGGAGCTATACCCACCTTTTGTGAACAAGACGAAAGAACCCTCAGGAGATTAAGAAGAGCTGAAAGAGGGAAAAACATTGTTGGAGAAGAGGATTCAGAAGAAGAGTTCCAAGATATGGAGGAACACTCAACAAACCCAACAAATTTACCAGGAGGAGCAGCAAATAACAACAACAATCCACCACAGAGAAGAGTTTTGGCTTCCTACACATTTACAAACCCTAGACATTGTAGGAGTAGCATTCTTACCCCAAATGTTAATGCAAATAACTTTGAACTAAAGCCACAACTCATCACCTTGGTTCAAAACAATTATTCTTATGGAGGAGGACCACTTGAAGATCCAAACCAACACTTGTCTACTTTCTTGAGGATTTGTGACACTGTCAAAACCAATGGAGTGTATCCTGACAATTACAAGCTATTGTTATTTCCATTTTCTCTCAGAGATAAAGCTACTCAATGGTTAGAATCTTTTCCAAGAGATAGCATCAACAACTAGGATGATCTAGTGAGCAAGTTCCTTGCCAAATTTTACCCACCTCAAAGGGTCATCAGGTTGAAAACTGAAGTGCAAACATTCACACAAATAGACACTGAACCCATCTATGAGGCATGGGAGAGATACAAGGCTCTAATTAGGAAGTGCCCCCCTGAAATGTTCAGTGACTGGGACAGATTGCAGAATTTTTATGAAGGGTTGACATTGAAATCTCAGGAGGCTCTTGATCATTTAGCAGGAGGTTCTCTATAATTGATGAAGACTGCAGAGTGATAAACCCATATTTTATGATATATTTTGTGCTCAAATTAAGTGATTTATTCAATCATTCACTCACTTATTCATGAAAATTGCATGGTTTTACTTTCCCTTCCTTATTATGTGATGTATGTGAAAAAAACATGTTTCCTATGCCTTAAAAATAATTATTTTAATTACCCTTTATTTCCATTCGATGCCGTGATTCGTGTGTTGAGTAGTTTCAGATCTTCTAAGGCAAGAATGACTTAAAGGATGGAAAGGAAACATACAAAAAGGGAAAGAAAGCACAAAACGGAGTTTTTGGAGAGACTGGCAGTGACGCAATCGCATGAGTGATGCGGCCGCATGCCAGCGCAAAATGGCAGTGACGCGACCGCGTGATTGATGCGATCGCGCGCCTTAAGCGAAACGCATATGACGCGGACGCATGACTGAAGCGACCGCGTGATAAGGAAAACTCCAGATGACGCGACTGCGTGACCCACGCGAACGCGTGACAGAGGCCACGCACCAGAAATTACAGAAAACGCTCCTAGCGATTTCTGAAGCCCTTTTTGGCCCAAATCCAAGTCTAGAAGGCATAGATCAGAGGTTTTAAAGTGGGAGAATGCATCCATTTGAGGAGAGTCTCCAATTAGTTATTTTTCATGATTTAGATGTAGTTTTTAGAGAGAGGTTCTCTCCTCTCTCTTTTAGGATTAGGATTTAGGATTTTTCTTGCTTTCATGATTGTCCCTTTTTATCAGGTTCAATTTTCCTTTTTAATAATTTCTCAATTTGACTTATGAACTTTTCTATGTTACAGATAATTCTCTTAATTAATGTTATTTGAGGTATTTTAGTTTATTATTACTCTCTTTTATTTATGTTACTGTTGCTTCCAATCTGAAGACATTTTTATTCCAGTAGATTTACTTTTTTCCCTTATGGTCATGGTTAAGAAATCATTAACTCAAGAGTTATCAAACTCAACATGATTGATAATTGATACCTTTGCTAATTGAATTGAACTTCAATAATCCCAATCTTTTCTTAGGAAGTAACTAGGATCTGAAGATCAAACTAATTAGTCACTTGACCTTCCTTTGCTTTAAGTAAAGGTTAACTAAGTGGAATTAAGATTCAATTTTCATCATCATTGATAAGGATAACTAGGATAGGACTTCCAATTTCTCATACCTTGCCAACAGTTTATTTTACAGTTATTTATTTATTTTACTTGCCATTTAAATTACTTCTTCCTCATCTTCAAAACCCCAATTTACAATCTTCATAACCAATAATAAGAACATACTTTCCTACAGTTCCTTGAGAAGACGACCCGAGGTTTAAATACTTCGGTTATCAATTTTTAAGGGGTTTGTTACTTGTGACAACCAAAACTTTTGCAAGAAAGGTTGATTGTTTGGTTTAGAAACTATACTTGCAACGAGGATTTATTCTGAATTCTAAACCATCAATCTTCCAAGTTCTTTCAAAATGGCGCCATTGCCGGGGAATTACAAACGTGTGCCTTATTATTGGTTATTGTAAATATTTTATTTTGCCTGTTTATCTATTTTTATTTTTACTTTTTAATTTTTATTAGCTACTATGAATTCTCACCCCTCTCGCTTTGAGTTTGGTTCTAATATTGTTGAAAGGAGTGAAAGTTATAACAAGAACATACATCAAGGTCAGAGCAATCAAAGATGGATGGAGCCAAGAGGATCTGATCAACCCTTTAGGCAACAACACCCTCCAAGATATCATGAACAAAGGCCTTTCTACATTGTATACCAAGCCAATAGACATGGTGGACAACCTTGTAGTTACCAACAAGCCCCACCCTGTGCTTATAGGCCATCCTCTCAATATAACTTCGAACCACCACACTCACAAGCTCCTTTTCACCATTCACCACCATATGATCTTCATTTACCCCAATTCCAATCCAATTACTCCCAAACACCACCAATTCCCCATGTACCACGTCCAAATCCATTACCCCAAGAATCAGAGGTTTGCCTCAAGGAAACAGTAGATCAACTTCAAACAACCCTTCATCAACTGGAGCAAGCAGTAAGTCAATTATCTTCTAGACGTTCGAACATTCAAGGACCTCCCACAGCCCCATGTGGACAATCTAATGAAGAGTGTAGTATGAAGGAGATACTAGAAACTCCAGTGGACCGAACAGGGCATGACTTCATACTGGAACAAGTAGAGGAAGCTATCATTGTAAAAGAAGAAGAGTTGGTTGAAGACTTAGGAGAAGCTGAACTTCCATGGAAATCCAGAAGTATGGAAAATTCTGTCAAGAACGTTACAATTGATGCTAAGGAGGATAGTGCACAACTCCCAAAGCAAGTCTTTTATGAAGAACTAGACGGAATAATCCAAGAAGCAAGTTTCCATGATGATGATAATCTCAAGTCAAGTTCTCCTAGTAATGAACTTGCATCCGCAAGTGAGTTCTCTGAGATCGAAGAATCTTCCCCAAGTGAATACGAAGATGATGCGGAGGTAGATTTCTCTCAACCTCCCGTTTATGACTTAAGTGACGAGGAAGACATAGAAGGCTTTGATCAGGACATGGATGCATTTGAAGAAGTCTGCAAGGAAGTGAAGAAATTCACAAAAGAGCACAAGGGAGTAGAACTTACAGAACCACTGGAAACACCTAACCCAAGGCCATTACCACCCAATACAAGCTTCAAGTGGGTACAATCCTTAACCTTTAGCTTTATTTTTCCACTTGAATATGGGTTGCTTGAAACAGATGGCCAGCTTAGAGCTCTCTGCGGCTTTAAGAGTAAGAGGGAAATGGCCCGCACTCAGAGCTGGTGCACAAGGTTCAATAAGGTTCCACGCTTCAACTCGAAGTGCAAGAATGGATCTCGGAAAACGTTTGGTCACCATGGTGAGAATCTACTTTCTAAACCGCCCGGATGGAAAAATATAGATCAAGACAGAGGCGGATTTAAAAGCAAAGTTTGGGATCCTAGAATCTATTCTGACATTCGCCACCCCGGGAACCTGAGAATCTGTTTGAAGCTGCTCAGAAGCTTTACATGCCTAGTTTGGGACCCCAGAGGCCATTGGCATTCCAAACATTGGTGGAGATTTCCGGATGAATTTAAGCATAAGCCGCCATAATAGGAAGCTCATCCAATGTCCAACTTAAGGACTTTAACTAAATGTGCTAGGTGGGAGACAACCCACCATGGTATGGTCATTCCTTTTTCATTTTTATTACGTGTTATTTATTTTTATTTCCTTTTCAATTGAACCTGAATATTATTCACTCGCATTACATTCTGCATAATTGCATACCTGCATAAAAAAAAAAGAAAAGAAGAAGAAAAGGGCGCGCGACGCGACCATATCATTCATGCGATCGCGTCAGTTGCAAAAAACACTTCTCACGCATCCGCGTCATTCACGCAGCCGCGTGATCTGGAAATTGGCGTAAGGATCCAACGCCCAGAAAGTTGGGCTGGAATTGTGCGGCTGTTGCGCGTTTCGTACAAAACGACCCACGCGGTCGCGTCCCTGACGCGATCGCGTCACTTGCACAACACCCATCCCACGCGAAAGCGTAAGTGATGCGATCGCGTCGTGTGGATTGCACAACACCCCAAAGGAGACAGAGAGTTACGCTGAAACGACGCTGGAATTGTGCGTTTACCACAATTTCCAGCGACGCGGTCGCATGCTTCACGCGACCGCGTCATTCATCCTTTTACCCATTCCATGTGATCGCATCACTCACGCGATCGCGTCAACCCCATTCCACCCCAGCTACTTGACCGCGTGCCCCACGCGATCGCTTGGATTTAAATTCGATAACACCCAGCCACGTGAAACCCTACCCATTCGCGCCCCCCCTAACCCCCTTCTCCTTCCTCTCTTCTCTGCAACCAACCACCACCAACTTCCAGCCACCACCACCAACCATCGCCCCACCATCCGAACAGCCACCACCACCGCGCCAACCACCCTCAACCGCCGTGTTAGCCACCACCACAGCCACCCCCTACCATCTCTCTGCCCCACTTTCATTCATACGCCTACCAGGTTCTGCTGAACGCCACCCTTCTTTCAATTCATAGTTAATACCATAATTTTTTGTTTATGTTCATAATTAGGCTAGTTAGATATGCATGTTGTAGTGGATTCTAGGTTGTTAGGTAGCCTAGGATGTGGTTAGTGAATTTAGGCCTGATTAATTGCGCTGTTCATGCTACTTGCTTTATACTTTTTGCAATTCTGCTGTTGCTATGCTCTATGTATTGTTCATATGATGTTCTTACTATTCATGCGGATACTGCGAATGTTCCTTCATGTTCATCTTATTTATATCTATTTGCAGTTTATTTTAATTTATATGAACTATTCTGTTGCTGTTTATTTTCCGAGAACATCCAATTTTAGCTGGAATGCTGCCCAAATTTCTGTAAACCGTTTTGATTTTCATTTATGTCTTGGTTTTGGCAATTTGCACTCTGCTTTACTCTGCTTTTACCAAACCATTGCATGAATTCCAGGGCAAGCTTTCTTATTCTTTTTAATTTCCTGGATAATAATCTGCATTTTTGATGTTTAGATTCCAATTTCTGCTATTTCTATATCCATATGAATCATCATCAACTTCCTTGTTTGAATATGAGTTGCCTGTAGCTTATAATTGTGAATTCTTGTTACTTAGATACCAATCATCATGCCGCTTACCTTAACTTTCTTTTTACTAACTCACTGATTTTTTATTTCTAACCTCTTTTTCAATTTCCCACCACTTTTAACTTTCTAACAACCCCTCTGCTTTTTGACTCACTCTTTACTTTTATTCTAACTCAAGGAATGTTTGTGGTTTTCCTAATTAACATGAATTCTATGGATCTTACATTTTGGATTGTGAATTTTTCTTCTCAGTTTTTTAACTCCTATACAATCCTTAATGCACATTTACTTAACTCATTTTCATCATTCTACTGCTCCTTTGCCATTATGTGCTTCTTTTGTTATTTGCCTCCTTGTTTTCCTGTTTTTATTATATCCTTGATTTCTGTTTTTCAGGATGTCTGACACCCAAAAAAAAAGGAAAAGGTAAGGCAACAACTGGCAAACGTAAAAGAGGAGAATCCTCTATGTCCATCCTGGACATCATGCATGATGACTCCTGGCAGAAGAAACACTTCACCCCGCAGGAGAAGGCTGACCAGCTACTCCCTGCTACTAATCCCATCAAGTTTGCAAACAAATACTACGAGTTAAAGTATCCGGTGTTTACAACCTCCAAAAACCTGTACCTGGAGCGGACTCTAAAAATTCCGGAAGAACTCCAGCAATACACCTCTGATCAGATCAAACAAAGAGGCTGGTTCTTCTTGGAGAGAAACCTGACTGAGGTCAATGCTTCTTGGGTAAGAGAGTTTTACTGCAATTACTTCAAAACTTTCCTAGATGCAGTGAACCTAAGAGGGAAGCAGATACTGGTCACTGAAGAGGCCATTGAGGATATTTTAAAGCTTCTGCCTAAATCTGATCAGCCAGATGGTTATCAAAAGGCTGAGGAGGACATGCACTTCATGAGGTTTGACTGGGATGCCGTCAAGGCAAGGATAGCCCTTGACCCGACTGTTCCATGGGTCATGGGTCAGAACACCACCATGCCTAAGGGAATCAAGCGGATTTACTTAAATGATGAGGCTCGGGTATGGCATCAGATCCTGAGCAACTTTGTTATGCCGAGTACCCATGAGATGGAGCTACCTGCCGCTATGATCACCCTCCTATGGTGTGTGATGGAGGGTAAGGACATGTACCTGCCACGCTTCATCCGATACTACATGGCCAGGGTCCACGTCCGAGGCACTCTCCCCTTTCCATATCTGATTACACAGCTAGGCTGTCGAGCTGACGTGCCTTGGGAGGATGCTGATGAGAAGCCACCTGCTGCAGAATGCAAGAAGATTATCCCTCACAGCAGGAACTTTCTGGCTTTGGGCTACAGACCTCCATTCTTCACAGCTCCTGGTGAGACAGCCACACCGTCTGTTGGCCCCTCTTCCTCCACAGCTATGCTACCACCACTGTACCTCCACCTGCCTCAGAGCCAGTTTATCACCTAGTACACCGCCTGTTTCAGCAGCTAGACCAGATGGAGCACCGCAACTGGTGCCGATATGAGAGATCTAAGCGTCGCAGCAAGCGACGCTATGAGCACCTAAAGCTGATGATCCGTTCTGGCAGCGACATCCCCTCCGAGCCTGATACACCATCAGAGCCATCTGAGGAGGAGGCGAATGATCACGAGGCGGAGACCCATCCATAGAGAGAGGCTGCACATGCAGGCACGGAGCAGGCTGCATCACAGCAGGAGGCCCCACCTCAGATTCAGGCTGCAGACCCAGATATCCTTATTCAGTCAGCACCTCCTCTGCAGCAGGCAGATCCTCAGACCACCACCACAGAGACTCCGGCTACCCATCCTTCCAGTGATGACACCCCTTCACACCCTGCTTGAGTGAGCATCAGGGACGATGCTTCATTTTAAGTATAGGGAGGTCGCCATCTCTGGCGTATTTTTTGGTGAACCCTACAGACTCTTTTACTTTATTTTGCTACTTTTCTGTATTTTTCTTTTTATTTTTTATTTTCTCAGTACTTATACATTGCTATTTTCATGTATTTTTACTATATTTCTGCATGCTGCACTTTAATTCATATTTTAGCCATTTAGTTTAGTTGCAATTCTAACTTATTAGTTATAGAAAATGTGGATTAATTAGTATAGTTTACCCTTTTTAACATAAGATAACTTAGTTTAAATTGAAAATATAAAAAGAAAGTAAATTAGAGACTTTAACATAATAAAAACAATCCACACACCTTGTATATAGCATTACATGTTAGTTAGTTAACAACATTTCATCAAGGAGAAACACTAAAACTTTAAAGCCACCTTAAGATTTACATTGAGAATAATGGGAACTCTTAATTTTTACTTGCATGACATATATAACTGATATATGATTTTTGAGTTAGAGAACACACAGCCTGTGAGTTTTGAGCTTAATTGTATGGTTACATTCAAACCATAATTTTTATTCCTGTGTGTTCTGCCTTTCTTTTTTATTCTGGTGTTCTTTACTTTGTTTTAATCTGTATGTCCGATTATAGAATATAGATACATACCAAGAAAGTGCTTGAGGCCATTGTTTGATTCTAGCTCACTTATCCCAAATTAGCCTACCTTTTACATCACCCTTGTTAGCCCCCATGAGCCTTTAAATCCCCTCTTATTCTATAAACCACAATACTAGCCTTAAGTAGAAAAACAAAATAAAAATCCCAAGTTGAATCCTTGGTTAGCTTAAGATAGAAAGTGTGTATTGTTTAAGTGTGGGAAACCTATTGGAAACATGGATGATAAAAAACAAAGGGTAGAAAGTTAAAAAAATAAAATAATTCAAAATAAAAATTTTGGGAAGCATGCTCATGTGAAATCAAAATAATTGAATTACCATGTGTATTAAAAAATTTATTTTTTCAGTATTTGAATAAAGGGGATACAAAAGAATTCCCCAAATGCAAAATAAAGGAATGCACATGGGACAAAATTAAAACTAATGCATGAGCATGTAACATCAAAAGTGGAAAAATTTGGGTGAATAGGTAAAGAAATTCTTGCTTTACAAAGTATGTATGTTAGGTGAGATCTTAGACTAATCAAGGATTCACTTATTAGCTCACTTAGCCTTATACATATACCCTCGTGCACGAATTGTGAATCACACTGTTCACAACTCGTACCACTAACCAGCAAGTGCACTGGGTCGTCCAAGTAATACCTTACGTGAGTAAGGGTCGAATCCCACGGAGATTGTTGGTTTGAAGCAATCTATGGTTATTTTGCAATTCTTAGTCAGGAAGTCAATTATATTTATCAGTTGAATTGCGAATGAACAAGAGAGCATGGGTTAAAGGTTACTTGTTATGCAGTAATGGAGAATATGTTGGAGTTTTGGAGATGCTTTGTCTTCTCAACCTCTGCTTTCCTTTGTCCTCTGGTTCACGCACGCACGTCCTTCTATGGCAAGTTGTGTGTTGGGGCATCACCGTTGTCAATGGTTACATCTCCTCCTCTTGTGAAAATGATCCAAATGCTCTGTCACAGCACCGCTAATCATCTGAGGTTCCCGATCGTGCTGGAATAGGATTCACACTCCTTTTGCGTCTGTCACTACGCCCAGCACTCGCGAGTTTGAAGCTCGTCACAGTCATTCAATCCCCGAATCCTACTCGGAATACCACAGACAAGGTTTAGACTTTCCAGATTCTCATGAATGCCGCCATCAATCTAGCTTATACCACGGAGATTCTGATTAAGGAATCTAAGAGATATTCATTCAATCTGATGTAGAACGGAGGTGATTGTCAGACACACGTTCATGGATTAAGGAAGGTGATGAGTGTCACTGATCATCACCTTCTCCATAGTTAGGCGCGAATGGATATCTTAGATAGGAACACGCATGTTTGAATGGAAAACAGAAATACTTGCATTAATTCATCGAGACACAGCAGAGCTCCTCACCCCCATCAATGGGGTTTAGAGACTCATGCCGTCAAAGAGAACAAAGATCAGATCTAAAATGTCATGAGATACAAAATAAGTCTCTAAAAGTTGTTTAAATACTAAACTAGTAGCCTAGGTTTACAAAAAGTGAGTAGACTATGACTGATGGTGCAGAGATCCACTTCTGGGGCCCAGTTGGTGTGTGCTGGGGCTGAGATTTAAACATTTCACGTGCATAAGGCCATTTTGGGCGTTCAACGCCAGGTTTGGACCCATTTCTGGCGTTGAACTCCAACTTTTAATCCTTTTCTGGCGCTGGACGCCAGAATTGGGCAGAGAACTGGCGTTAAACGCCAGTTTATGTCCTCTATCCTTGAGCAAAGTGTGGACTATTATATATTGCTGGGAAGCCCAGGATGTCTACTTTCCAATTCAATTGGAAGCGCGCCATTTCGAGTTCTGTAGCTCCAGAAAATCCACTTTGAGTGCATGGAGGTCAGAATCCAACAGCATCAGTAGTCCTTTTTCAGCCTGAATGAGATTTTTGCTCAGCTCCCTCAATTTCAGCCAGAAAAATACTTGAAATTACAGAAAAACACACAACTCATAGTAAAGTCCAGAAGTATGAATTTTTCCTAAAAACTAATGGAAATAAGCTAAAAACTAACTAAAACATACTAAAAACTATATGAAATTAACCCCAAAAAGCGTATAAAATATCCGCTCATCACAACACCAAACTTAAACTGTTGCTTGTCCTCAAGCAACTAGACAAATAAAATAGAAGACTAATAGGTTGAGAAGCAATAATATCTCAGAGTTTTTGAGTGAAGCTCAGATTCTAATTAGATGAGCGGGACTAGTAGCTTTTTGCTTCCGAACAGTTTTGGCATCTCACTTTATCCATTGAAGCTCAGAGTGATTGGCATCTATAGGAACTTAGAATTCAGATAGTGTTATTGATTCTCCTATTTCAGTATGATGATTCTTGAACACATCTATTTCATGAGTCTTGGCCGTGGCTCTAAGCACTTTGTTTTCCAGTATTACCACCGGATACATAAATGCCACAGACACATAATTGGGTGAACCTTTTAGATTATGACTCAGCTTTGCTAAAGTCCCCAATTAGAGGTGTCCAGAGTTCTTAAGCACACTCTTCTATCTGCTTTGGACCTTGACTTTAACCGCTCAATCTCAAGTTTTCACCTGACACCTTCACGCCACAAGCACATGGTTAGGGACAGCTTGGTTTAGCCGCTTAGGCCAGGATTTTATTCCTTTAGGCCCTCCTATCCACTGATGCTCAAAGCCTTGGGATCCTTTTTATTACCCTTGCCTTTTGGTTTTAAGGGTTATTGGCTTTTTTTTTTTTGCTGCTTTTTCTTGCTTTAAGAATCATTTTTATGATTTTTCAGATTATCAATAACATGTCTCATGTTCATCATTCTTTCAAGAGCCAACATATTTAACAGTCTTAAACAACAAATTCAAAAGACATATGCACTGTTAAAGCATTCATTCAGAAGACAGAAAGTATTGCCACCACATGTAACTAAGTAGAATTTCTCTTATTAAAACTCGAAATTTTATTGCCTCTTATTCAAAAGATCTACTATTTTATTCATGTTTGCTGATGATGAGAAAAATAAACTATGGCTTAATTGGAGATAAAATCAAAATAGATACTAATTACTACTATATGACTCCTAAGGTAAACTTCTCTAATGACACTATCACAGAGTTAAAGCAGAAATTGGAATTTAACAACCTTTGTTCTGGGAAATGGGTGTTCCTCTTATCCGTGGGGTGCTTGATTCTTCAAGAGATAACTTCTGGCGCTTCAATTCCCTTAAGTCACGCCCTTGCTCCTCTTGTTCTTTAAACATATAGGTCAGCATTTGACTGTGTTCCTTCTATTCTTTTATTATTTGTTCCATAGCTTCCCGTATCTTGGTGACAGACGTCTCAAGGTACTCCCAGTATTCAGATTGAGGGATTTCTGGGAGAAATTCCTGTGTTTTCTTCCTGGTGGGATCATCCTGTGCTTGTTGTTTTTCCATTGATGCTTTGATGATTGGTTTCTTAACTGAGATATACTCAGTTATTCCCATCCTTACCCCGGCGTCCTTACAGAGCAGAGAAATCACGCTTGGATAAGCCAACCTGGCCTCTTTAGAATTTTTGTTAGCAATTTTGTAGAATTCAGGTGAGATCAGCTGATGAACTTCCACTTCTTTTCCCATCATGATGCAATGGATCATTACTGCTCTTTTAACTATGACTTCAGAACGGTTGCTAGTGGGCAACAGAGAATGCCCAATGAAGTCCAGCCATCCTCTGGCGACTGGTTTGAGATCCTCTCTCTTGAGTTGATTTGGAACACCCTTTGTGTTGGTGGTCCACCTGGCTCCAGGGATACATATATCCTCTAGAATCTTATCCAGGCCCTTGTCTGTTCTCATCATTCTCCTGTTGAAGGAGTCTGGATCATCTTTCAGTTGAGGTAGCTTTAGGATCTCTCTGATCTTGTCAGGGATGGTGTGAATAATCTTTCCTCTGACCATGGTCCGATATTCATAGAAAGCAGTTCCAGATAGTTTCTGCTTGTCAGTCTACCACATATTAGCATAGAACTCCTGGACCATATTCCTTCCTACTTTCGTTTCAGGATTAGCTAGGACTTCCCAGTTCCTGATTCGAATTTGCTCCTGGATCTCCGGATATTCATCTTCTTTCAGATCGAATCTAACTTCCGGGATCACTGATCTCAGACCCATTATTTTGTTATAATGGTCTGAATGTTCTTTAGATAAGAACTTCCCTTGATTCCAAAGTGGTTTTGGAACGCTCTCTTTCTTGCCTCTTGGAGTGGGTTGTTTTCCTTTAGGAGCCATGATCCTAGTGATCGCGGATAAACACACCAAACTTAGAGGTTTGCTTGTCCTCAAGCAAAAGAAAAGAAAGGAGAGGGATAGAAGGAGAGCTAGGTGCAATTGTTGATGGAAGGGGAGGGAGGCCGAACCCAAATTTAAAGGGAGGGAGGGTGGGTTTTTGAAAAAAGAGATAAAGATATGATAAAAAAGATTGATTTGGAAAAGATAAGATAGAAGATATGATAAGAGAGGATTTTTGAAAAAGATAGATCTAGATTTTAATTTTTTTTGAAAAAGATAAATTGGAGATTTTGAAAAAGATATTGATGAGTTGAAAAGATAGATTTGTTTTTAAAAGGATTTGAAAAGAGTTGGATTGAATTTGCAAAGAGGGTTTGTGCTTATGGATTAAGATATATTTGATATTTTTAAGGTAGGGTTTTTAGAAATTAGGGATTTTAAAAATCAGGGTTCTTAACATGTTTATGCAAGACATCATGAATTGAAGTATGAAAATCAAGATTTGAATGAAAAAATATGAAGAAAAATGAATTTTGCCTCCTCCCCATCATCCTGGCGTTTGAACGCCCAAACACTGCCTGTTTTGGGCGTTCAACGCCCAAATGCTAATCTCCTGGGCGTTCAATGCCTAGTTGTTTCCCTTTTCTGGCGTTCAGCGCCCACTGGCTGCCTCTTTTGGGCGCTGAACGCCCAAAATAGGCTCTTACTGGCGTTTTCTTGCCAGTGAGCTCTTTTTCTCTGTTTTGTGTGTAGATTCCTTCTGTAACCCTGTGAACTTATGCAATTGATTCTTTACCTTGTCATCAATGAACTCTATATAATCAAATAAAAATAAAAATAGAAATGGGGCAAAATGCTTGGAGGATTGATGCCCTATGGCTAGGTTGCCTCCCAGCAAGCGCTTCTTTATTGTCTTTAGCTGGACCTTGCTGAGCTTTTAGTCTAGCTTCAGCCTTGAGCACTCTTGCTCAACGTTGTCTTCAAGATAATGCTTGATTCTCTGTCCATTGACAATGAACCTCTTATCAGAATCAGTATCTTGAAGCTCCACATAGCCATATGGTGATACACTTGTAATCACGTATGGTCCCCTCCACCGGGATTTCAATTTCTCGGGAAATAGCCTGAGTCTAGAGTTGAACAGCAGAACCTTCGCCTCAACCCATTTTGATACATAGTCAACTGCCACCAGAATATAAGTGTTTGAGTATGATGGTGGGAAAGGTCCCATGAAGTCAATTCCCCATACATCAAACAACTCAATTTCCAAGATTCCTTGTTGAGGCATGGCGTAACCATGAGGTAGGTTACCAGCTCTTTGGCAGCTGTCACAGTTACGTACAAACTCTCGGGAATCTTTATAGAGTGTGGGCCAATAGAAGCCACATTGGAGGACCTTGGTGGCTGTTCGCTCACCTCCGAAATGGCCTCCATATTGAGATCCATGGCAATGCCACAGGATCCTTTGTGCTTCTTCTCTAGGCACACACCTACGGATTATTCCGTCTGCACATCTCTTAAAGAGATAAGGTTCATCCCACAGGTAGTACTTTACATCAGTAATTAATTTCTTCTTTTGTATCCTGTTGTACTCCTTGGGAATGAACCTTGCAGCTTTATAGTTTGCAATATCGGCAAACCATGGTGTTTCCTGAATGGCAAATAAATGCTCATCTGGAAAAGTCTCAGAAATCTCAAGGGAGGGGAGGGGCGTCCCTTCTACTGGCTCTATCCGGGACAGATGATCAGCCACTTGGTTCTCTGTCCCCTTTTTGTCTCTTATTTCTATATCAAACTCTTGCAGAAGCAACACCGATCTGATGAGCCTGGGTTTTGAATCCTGCTTTGTGAGTAGATATTTAAGAGCAGCATGATCAGTATACACAATCACTTTTGATCCTACTAAGTATGATCTGAACTTGTCAATGGCGTAAACCACTACAAGTAATTCTTTTTCTGTGGTTGTGTAATTTCTCTGGGCATCATTTAGAACGCGACTAGCGTAATAAATGACGTGCAGAAGCTTGTCATGCCTCTGTTCCAACACTGCACCAATGGCGCGATCACTGGCATCACACATTAGCTCAAATGGTAATGTCCAGTCTGGTGCAGAAATAATTGGTGCTGTGACCAGCTAAGCTTTCAGCGTTTCAAACGCCTGCAGGCACTCTGTGTCAAACACAAATGGCGTGTCAGCAGCTAGCAGATTGCTCAGAGCTTTTGCGATTTTTGAAAAATCCTTTATAAACCTCCTATAGAATCCTGCATGCCCCAGAAAGCTTCTAATTGCCTTAACATTGGCAGGTGGTGGTAATTTTTCAATTACCTCTATTTTTGCTTGATCCACCTCTATTCCCTTGTTTGAGATTTTATGCCCAAGAATAATCCCTTCAGTCACCATGAAGTGACATTTTTCCCAGTTTAAAACTAGGTTGGTCTCTTGGCATCTTTTCAAAACAAGTTTCAGGTGATCAAGACAGGAGCTGAATGAGTCTCCATATACTGAGAAGTCATCCATGAAGACTTCCAGAAATTTTTCCACCATATCAGAGAAAATAGAGAGCATGCATCTCTGGAAGGTTGCAGGCACATTACACAGCCCAAATGGCATCCTTCTATAAGCAAACACTCCGGATGGACATGTGAATGCTGTTTTCTCTTGATCCTGGGGATCTACTGCAATCTGGTTATAGCCTGAGTAGCCGTCAAAAAAGCAGTAATAATCATGACCTGCTAGTCTTTCTAGCATCTGGTCTATGAATGGTAAAGGAAAATGATCCTTTCTGGTGGCTGTATTGAGCCTTCTGTAGTTAATACACATGCGCCACCCTGTAACTGTTCTTGTAGGAATCAGTTCATTTTTTTCATTATGAATCACTGTCATGCCTCCCTTTTTTGGGACGACTTGGACAGGGCTCACCTAGGGGCTATCAGAAATAGGATAAATAATCCCAGCCTCTAGTAATTTGGTGACCTCTTTCTTCACCAGTTCATTCATGGCTGGATTTAGCCGCCTATGTGGTTGAACCACTGGTTTGGCATTATCCTCCAATAAGATTTTGTGCATGCATCTAGCTGGGCTTATGCCCTTAAAGTCACCTATGGACCACCCAAGAGCTGTCTTGTGTGTCCTTAGCACTTGAATCAATGCTTCCTCTTCCTGTGAATTTAAGGCAGAGCTTATGATCACTGGAAAAGTGTCACCTTCTCCCAGAAATGCATATTTCAAGGATGGTGGTAGTGGCTTGAGCTCGGGTTTAGGAGGTTTTTCTTCTTCCAGAAGAATTTTCAGAGGCTCTTTCATGTCCTCTGAATCTTGTAAATCAGGCTGAACATCTTTAAAGATGTTTTCCAACTCTGATTCGAGACTCTCAGCCATGTTGATCTCTTCTACCAAAGAGTCAATAAGATCAACTTTCATGCAGTCTTTTGATGTGTCAAGATGCTGCATGGCTTTGACAGCGTTCAACTTAAACTCATCATCATTGACTCTCAGGGTTATTTCCCCCTGTTGGACGTCAATGAGGGATCGTCCAGTTGCTAGGAAGGGTCTTCCTAGAATGAGAGTAGCACTCTTGTGCTCCTCCATTTCCAGCACAACAAAGTCAGTGGAAAAGGCAAATGGCCCAACTCTGACAATCATGTCTTCAATCATGCCTAATGGGTATTTAGTGGAGCCATCAGCAAGTTGGACAAATATCCGGGTTGGTTTAACTTCTTCAGTTAAGCCAAGCTTTCTGATAGTGGATGCAGGTATTAGGTTGATGCTTGCCCCAAGATCGCATAAAGTTGTCTTGGTGCATTGACCTTCTAATATGCATGGTATCAGAAAACTCCCAGGGTCTTTAAGCTTCTCAGGAAAGCTTTTCAGAATGACTGCACTGCATTCTTCAGTAAGGAGAACTCTTTCTGTTTCTCTCCAATCCTTTTTATGACTCAAGATCTCTTTCATGAACTTGGCATAAGAAGGTATTTGCTCAAGTGCTTCTGCAAATGGAATCTTTATTTCAAGAGTCCTGAGATAATCTGCAAAGCGAGCAAATTGCTTATCCTGCTCCTCTTTCTGGAGTTTTTGAGGATAAGTTATCTTGGCTCTATATTCTTCAACCGCGTTGAACGCCAGTCCTGAGCATGGTCTGGGCGTTCAGCGCCAGCCTTCCACCAAATTTCTGGCGTTTTAGTTCCAGAATCACTTTTCCCTGGGCTCTTACTGTTAACTGTTCTTCCATATGTATATTAGCCATCCTTGTCTCTTGTAGTCTATCTTTGAATTCGGCTAACTACTTTGTTAGAAAGTCCAATTGCTGATTAAATTCAGCAGCTTGTTTTACAGGACTGAGTTCAGCAGTTGCTGTTTTAACCTCTTCTTTCATGGAAGGGTCACTGCTTAGGTACAGATGCTAATTCCTGGCAACTGTATCAATGAGCTCTTGAGCTTCTTCAATTGTCTTTCTCATGTGGATAGATCCACCAGCTGAGTAATCCAAAGACATCTGAGCTCCTTCTGAAAGCCCATAATAGAAGATGTCTAACTGAACCTACTCTGAAAATATTTCAGAGGGGCATTTTCGTAGCATCTCTCTGTATCTCTCCCAGGCATCATAAAGAGATTCACTATCTCCTTGTTTGAAGCCTTGGATGTCCAGCCTTAGCTGTGTCATCCGTTATGGGGGAAAGTATTGATTCAGGAATTTTTCTGTTAGCTGTTTCCATATCCTTATGCTGGCCTTAGGTTGGTTATTCAACCACCTCTTAGCTTGATCTTTTACAGCAAATGGAAACAGTAATAGTCTATAGACATCCTGATCTATTTCTTTATCATGTACTGTGTCAGCAATCTGTAGAAACTGTGCCAGAAACTCTGTAGGTTCTTCTTGTGGAAGACCAGAATACTGGCAATTTTGCTGCACCATGATAATGAGCTGAGGATTCAACTCAAAGCTACTGACTCCAATGGAGGGTATGCAGATGCTACTCCCATATGAAGCAGTAGAGGGGTTAGAATATGACCCCAGAGTCCTCCTGGACTGTTCATTTCCACTTAGATCCATGATGGAGAAAGGGAGATGATGTCAAGTAAAAATTTTATTTTTATTTATTTATTTATTTATTTATTTATTTATTTCGAAAATAAATTAAAATAAAATAAATAAAAATAGGTGAATATTTTCGAAAAAATGAGGAGAGAGAAAGTGGTAAGGAAGTTTTGAAAAAGATATGATATGGAAAGGATTTTAAATTTAAAAAAAATCTAGATTTTTAAAAATAATTTTCGAAAATGGTTTTAAAATTAGAGAGAAAAGATATTTTTGAATTTAGTGAGGAAAGAGAAAAACAATAAAATAGCACAAGATTTAAAATTTTTAGATCTAATGCTCCTTGTTTTCGAAAATTTTGGAGGGAAAACACCAAGGAACACCAAACTTAAAATTTTAAGATCAAGACACAAGGAAAACTCAAGAACACTTTGAAGACTCACAAGAACACAAGAACATGAAGAAAGAACACCAAACTTAAAATTTTTAGAAAACCAAACTAAAATTTTCAAAAAACACAGAAAAATCAACAAGAAAACACCAAACTTAAAGTTTGGCAAAGGATTTAATAGAAAAATTACTTTTGAAAAAGATTTTAAAAAAAGAAAATAAGGATTCTAAAATTTTAACACGACAATAATAAGAGAATCTAAACTAAAAAGGGAAATTTTTCCTAATCTAAGCAACGAAATAAACCGTTAGTTGTCTAAACACGAACAATCCCCGGCAACGGTGCCAAAAACTTGGTGCACGAATTGTGAATCACACTTTTCACAACTCGTACTACTAACCAGCAAGTGCACTAGGTCGTCCAAGTAATACCTTACGTGAGTAAGGGTCGAATCCCACGGAGATTGTTGGTTTGAAGCAATCTATGGTTATTTTGCAATTCTTAGTCAGGAAGTCAATTATATTTATCAGTTGAATTGCGAATGAACAAGAGAGCATGGGTTAAAGGTTACTTGTTATGCAGTAATGGAGAATATGTTGGAGTTTTGGAGATGCTTTGTCTTCTGAACCTCTTCTTTCCTTTGTCCTCTGGTTCACGCACGCACGTCCTTCTATGGTAAGCTGTGTGTTGGGGCATCACCGTTGTCAATGGTTACATCCCCTCCTCTTGTGAAAATGATCCAAATGCTTTATCACAGCACGGCTAATCATCTGAGGTTCCCGATCGTGCTGGAATAGGATTCACCCTCCTTTTGCGTCTGTCACTACGCCCGGCACTCGCGAGTTTGAAGCTCATCACAGTCATTCAATCCCTGAATCCTACTCGGAATACCACAGACAAGGTTTAGACTTTCCGGATTCTCATGAATGCCGCCATCAATCTAGCTTATACCACGGAGATTCTGATTAAGGAATCTAAGAGATATTCATTCAATCTGATGTAGAACGGAGGTGATTGTCAGACACACGCTCATGGATTGAGGAAGGTGATGAGTGTCACTGATCATCACCTTCTCCATAGTTAGGCGCGAATGGATATCATAGATAGGAACACGCATGTTTGAATGGAAAACAGAAATACTTGCATTAATTCATCGAGACACAGCAAAGCTCCTCACCCCCAACAATGGGGTTTAGAGACTCATGCCGTCAAAGAGTACAAAGTTCAGATCTAAAATGTCATGAGATACAAAATAAGTCTCTAAAAGTTGTTTAAATACTAAACTAGTAGCCTAGGTTTACAAAAAGTGAGTAGACTATGACAGATGGTGCAGAGATCCACTTCTGGGGCCCACTTGGTGTGTGCTGGGGCTGAGATTTAAACATTTCACGTGCATAAGGCCATTTTGGGCGTTCAACGCCAGGTTTGGACCCATTTCTGGCGTTGAACTCCAACTTTTAATCCTTTTCTGGCGTTGGACGTCAGAATTAGGCAGAGAACTGGCGTTGAACACCAGTTTACGTCATCTATCCTTGAGCAAAGTGTGGACTATTATATATTGTTGGAAAGCCCTAGATGTCTACTTTCCAACGCAATTAGAAGCGCGCCATTTCGAGTTTTGTAGCCCCAGAAAATCTACTTTGAGTGTATGGAGGTCAGAATCCAACAGCATCAGTAGTCCTTTTTCAGCCTGAATGAGATTTTTGCTCAGCTCCCTCAATTTCAGCCAGAAAAATACCTGAAATTACAGAAAAACACACAACTCATAGTAAAGTCCAGAAGTATGAATTTTTCCTAAAATCTAATGGAAATAAGCTAAAAACTAACTAAAACATACTAAAAACTATATGAAATTAGCCCCAAAAAGCGTATAAAATATCCGCTCATCATACCCATACCTTAACCTTGGTCCCATTACAACCTTAATTAAAGACCTCATAATTTTTGTATGCCTATATTCTATAATTGTTGATTAGTTAGATGAAGAACAAAGTTATAGAAAGTAAAGATAGAAAGAAGAATAGAGTGATTAACCCAATAAACACTGAGTAACTAGAGAGTAAACACAAAATACAGTGAGGGTTCAATAGCTCATCAACATATATCTCTGCTTAAATTGTTAGTTGTCTTGCAAGCTTATAAAATGTCTTTCTCTCCCATCTCAATTGTAAAAGTGCTTTATCATTATCTAAGGTTTGGATATATATATATATATATGATTCCTTGAGAATGTGAATTAATTCAACTACATGTAAGCTTTATATACAAGTGAAAAAAGATTTAGAATTGCATGATTCATTTAGGTAGTTGCATTTAGAATAGATTGCATTGCATGAGATTCCACCACTTTAACCTTACCTTACTCTTTATCTTGGATTTAGCATGAGGATATGCTATTGTTTAAGTGTGGGAGGTTGATAAACCCATATTTTATGATATATTTTGTGCTCAAATTAAGTGATTGATTCAATCCTTCACTCACTTATTCATGAAAATTGCATGGTTTTACTTTCCCTTCCTTATTATGTGATGTATGTGAAAAAAACATGTTTTCTATGCTTTAAAAATAATTAATTTAATTACCATTTATTTCCATTCGATGTCGTGATTCGTGTGTTGAGTAGTTTCAGATCTTCTAAGGCAGGAATGACTTAAAGAATGGAAAGGAAACATACAAAAATGGAAGGAAAGCACAAAACGGAGTTTTTGGAGAAACTGGCAGTGACACAATCGCATGAGTGATGCGGCCGCATGCCAGCGCGAAATGGCAGTGACGCGACCGCGTGATTGACGTGGACGCATGACTGAAGCGAACGCGTGATAAGGAAAACTCCAGATGACGTGACCGCGTGACCCACGCGGACGCGTGACAGAGGCCACGCATCAGAAATTACAGAAAACGTTCCTAGCGATTTCTCAAGCCCTTTTTGGCCCAAATCCAAGTCCAGAAGGCACAGATTAGAGGTTATGAAGTGAGAGAATGCATCCATTCGAGGAGAATCTCTAATTAGTTACTTTTCATGATTTAGATGTAGTTTTTAGAGAGAGGTTCTCTCCTCTCTCTTTTAGAATTAGGATTTAGGATTTTTCTTGCTTTCATGATTGTCCCTTTTTATCAGGTTCAATTTTCCTTTTTAATAATTTCTCAATTTGACTTATGAACTTTTCTATGTTACAGATAATTCTCTTAATTAATTTTATTTGAGGTATTTCAGTTTATTATTGCTCTCTTTTATTTATGTTACTGTTGCTTCCAATCTGAAGACATTTTTATTCTAGTAGATTTACTTTTTTCCCTTTTGGTCATAGTTAAGAAATCAGTAACTCAGGAGTTATCAAACTCAACATGATTGATAATTGATACCTTTGCTAATTGAATTGAACTTCAATAATCCCAATCTTTTCTTAGGAAGTAACTAGGATCTGAAGATCAAACTAATTAGTCGCTTGACCTTCCTTTGCTTTAAGTAAAGGTTAACTAAGTGGAATTAAGATTCAATTTTCATCATCATTGATAAGGATAACTAGGATAGGACTTCCAATTTCTCATACCTTGCCAAAAGTTTATTTTACAGTTATTTATTTATTTTACTTGCCATTTAAATTACTTGTTCCTCATCTTCAAAACCCCAATTTACAATCTTCATAACCAATAACAAGAACATACTTTCCTGCAGTTCCTTGAGAAGACGACCCGAGGTTTAAATACTTCGGTTATCAATTTTTAAGGGGTTTGTTACTTGTGACAACCAAAACGTTTGCAAGAAAGGTTGATTGTTTGGTTTAGAAACTATACTTGCAACGAGGATTTATTCTGAATTCTAAACCATCAATCTTCCAAGTTATTTCAAAATGGCGCCGTTGCCGGAGAATTACAAACGTGTGCCTTATTATTGGTTATTGTAAATATTTTATTTTGCCTGTTTATCTATTTTTATTTTTACTTTTAAATTTTTATTAGCTACTATGAATTCTCACCCCTCTCGCTTTGTTTATGAAGAACTAGACGGAATAATCCAAGAAGCAAGTTTCCTTGATGATGATAATCTCAAGTCAAGTTCTCCTAGTAATGAACTTGCATCCGCAAGTGAGTTCTCTGAGATCGAAGAATCTTCCCCAAGTGAATACGAAGATGATGCGGAGGTAGATTTCTCTCAACCTCCCGTTTATGACTTAAGTAACGAGGAAGACATAGAAGGCTTTGATCAGGACATGGATGCATTTGAAAAAGTCTGCAAGGAAGTGAAGAAACTCACAGAAGAGCATAAGGGAGTAGAACTTACAGAAACCACAAAACACTTACCCCAACTCCAACCATCATCCATCCACTAACCAAGCCACCAATCAAAACACTTACCCTCATCCCTCAATACCCCACAATCAACCAATCTCACAAGACTCTCAGAGGATCACCAACTTGGAGCTCTTAATGGATAAAATGATGAAGCACCAAGAGATGACAACAAAGAACCAGGAAGCTTCCATGAAGAATATGGAGAGGCAGATTGGACAGCTTTCCAAGAAAATTGCTATTGAGAGACCTTTGAGCTCACTCCCAAGTGACACCATTCCTAATCCAAAAGAGGAATGCAAAGCTATACAACTAAGGAGTGGAAAAATCTTGGTGAAAAATGAAGAAGCAACTAAGAAGCCAAAGGAAAATGATGAGAAACAGGGTGAAAAAGGGGAAGCAACTGATGAGGATGCGACAGCAAGCAAGTATGTTCCAGAGGAGCTCAAGGAAAAGGATAAGTAGCCACAAAATTCAAGAAAAGGGAAGGAAGAAATTGAAGAGCCAACTAAGGACCACAGGCAGGGAATAAACTTCACACCTCCATTGCCATATCCCCAAAGGTTCAACAAGGAGACTAAGGACCAACACTTCCCAAGATTTCTTGAAATCTTCAAGAAATTGGAGATCAACATACCCCTGGCTGAGGCACTTGAGCAAATGCCCCTATATGCCAAGTTTTTGAAGGAGCTTATTAACAAGAAGAGAAGCTGGCAAGAAAAGGAGACTATTATGCTCACTGAAGAATGTAGCACTGTGATTCAAAGGGGTATCCCACCAAAGCTCAAAGATCCAGAGAGTTTTATGGTCTCATGCACCATAGGCAAGATAACACTGGAAAACGCCCTATGCGATTTAGGTGCCAGCATCAACTTGATGCCCCTCTCAATGATGAGAAAGCTTGCTATAGAAGAAATTAAACCTACTAGGATGTCACTAGTGATGGCCGATAGATCAATCAAGACACTCAATGGAATTGTGAAAAATTTATTAGTGAAGGTCGGAGAGTTTATCTTCCCTGCAGACTTTGTAATTTTGGATACAGAAGGGGAAGGAAACAACTCAATCATCTTGGGAAGACCATTTCTAGCTACAGCAAGAACCACTATTGATGTGGAGAAGGGAGAAATGACCTTCAGGGTGCATAATGAGCAAATGGTAATCAATGTCTTCAAATCAATGCAACATTCCTCTGAGCAAGGAAATTACATGAAGGTGGATGTGATAGAAAGCTTGGTAGAAGAAATGTTTGAGGACAACTATCAAGAGCACCAGGAAGAACAAGGAGAGGAAGTGGTAGAAATATCCATTGAAGATAGGGAGGAGGATAAGCCAAAACAGGAGCTGAAGCCTCTCCCTCCTCACCTCAAATATGTATTTCTTTGGGAAGCAGAAGCCTTACCAGTAATCATAAACTCTTCCTTGAACATGGAAGAGGAAACAAAGTTGATTGAGGTATTAAAAGCTCACAAAACAGCCTTGGGTTGGACAATTGAGGACATCAAAGGCATCAGTCCTGTCATCTGTATGCATAAAATTTTATTGGAGGAAGAGTCAAAGCCTGTGGTTCAACCTCAGAGAAGACTCAACCCAACCATAAAAGAGGTGGTTCAAAAAGAAGTGATGAAGCTATGGAATGCTGGGATAATCTTCCCAATCTCGGACAGCTCGTGGGTGAGTCCGGTTCAAGTTGTACCAAAAAAGGGAGGAATGACAGTCATCACCAATGAGAAGAATGAGCTGATCCCTACTAGGACAGTGACTGGGTGGAGAATGTGCATAGATTACAGGAGGCTAAATGATGCTACAAGAAAAGATCACTTTCCTCTGCCCTTCATTGATCAAATGTTGGAAAGATTAGCAGGCCATGCTTATTACTGCTTCCTTGATGGGTACTCTGGGTACAATCAAATAGTGGTGGATCCCAAGGATCAAGAGAAGACTTCCTTCACATGCCCATTTGGAGTTTTTGCCTACAGGAGGATGCCATTTGGACTATGCAATGCCCTAGCCACGTTTCAAAGGTGTATGCTTTCCATCTTTTCTGATATGGTGGAAAAATTTTTAGAAGTCTTCATGGATGATTTTTCTGTCTTTGCCAATTCATTTAACACTTGCTTGCATAATTTAACTCTTGTTTTAAAAAGATGCCAAGAAACTAATTTGGTGTTGAATTGGGAGAAGTGCCATTTCATGGTTCCAGAAGGAATAGTTCTTGGGCATAAAGTGTCATGTAAAGGTATAGAAGTTGATAAAGCTAAAATAGAAACTATTGAAAAATTCCCTATACCTGTTAATGTGAAAGCAGTGAGGAGTTTTCTTGGGCATGCTGGTTTTTACAAGAGGTTCATCAAAGATTTTTCATAAATAGCAAAACCATTGAGCAATTTACTGATGATTGATACTCCCTTTATCTTTGATGATAACTGTAAACATGCCTTTGAAACTCTAAAGAGAAAACTCATTACAGCACCAATTATCACACCCCCTGATTAGAACTTACCTTTTGAACTCATGTGTGATGCAAGTAACCTTGCTATTGGTGCTGTACTGGGGCAAAAGAAAGACAAGCTGCACCATGTCATATACTATGCCAGTAAGGTGTTAAATGAAACACAGAAGAATTATACCACCACTGAGAAAGAACTTTTAGCAATTGTATATGCATTTGATAAGTTTAGGCAATACTTGATTGGTTCAAAGGTTATAGTGTATACTGACCATGCTGCTCTCAAGTATTTAATATCTAAACAGGACTCAAAGCCAAGGCTTATTAGGTGGGTGCTGCTGCTACAAGAATTTGATATTGAAGTGAGAGATCGAAAAGGAGGTGAAAATCAAGTAGCAGATCATCTATCAAGAGTACCACAAGAAGCCAAGCAAGATAGACCACAGCAAGTAAATGAGAATTTTCCTGATGAGCACCTTTTCCAAGTTCAACAAACATCTTGGTTTGCTGACATAGCAAATTTCAAAGTAGGAAGAAAAATACCTCAAGAATTTTCCAAGCAACAAGTAAAGAAGCTACTCAATGAAGCAAGGAAGTTCTTGTGGGACGAACCGTTTTTATTCAAGAGATGCTCTGATGGAATGATTAGGAGGTGTGTCCCTGAAAATGAAATGAAAGACATATTGTGGCATTGTCATGGTTCAGCATACGGTGGACACTTTGGACCAGAGAGAACGGCTGCAAAGGTACTGCAGAGTGGCTTCTATTGGCCAACTATCTTCAAGGATGCCAGAGAGTTTGTTTACCAATGCAATGAATGCCAAAGAGATGGAGGATTGACAAGAAGGAATGAGATGCCTCAAAATTTCATCCTGGAAGTGGAGCTATTTGACTTATGGGGCATTGATTTCATGGGACCCTTTCCTCCTTCCTACTCTTTCAGATACATCTTGGTGGCAGTAGAGTATGTCTCAAAGTGGGTGGAAGCCATAGCCACAACCACCGGTGATGCACAGATTGTCCTTCAATTCCTTAAGAAGCACATTTTCACTAGATATGGAGTGCCCAAGGGTCTTATTAGCGATGGTGGTGGTTATTTCTGCAACAAACAGATGGAGAAACTCCTCCATAAATATGGAGTAATTCACAAAGTAGCCACACCATACCACCCTCAAACTAATGGCCAGGCTGAATTAGCAAATAGGGAGTTGAAGAAGATCTTGGAGAAAATAGTGGGAAGCACAAGAAAAGATTGGGCTAGGAAGCTAGAAGATGCACTCTGGGCATACAGGACAGCTTTCAAAACTCCCATTGAAAAGTCCCCCTTTCAGCTATTGTATGGAAAATCATGCCATCTCCCTGTAGAGCTTGAACACAGAGCTTTTTGGGCTACTAAACTCCTCAACCTTGATTCTCAGGCAGCAGGGAAGAAAAGGCTACTACAATTAAATGAGTTGGATAAATTTAGGTTAGAAGCCTATGAAAATGCTAAGACATACAAGGAAAGAGCCAAAAGGTGGCATGACAGGAAGATTTCAAAGAAAGAGTTCAAACCAGGACAGCAAGTACTCTTGTACAATTCACGGCTCAAGATTTTTCCTGGCAAGCTCAAGTCCAAATGGACTGGCCCATATTTAGTGACAAAAGTTTTTCCTTATGGAAGTCTTGAGTTGCTAGATGAAGCTATACAGAGTCATTTCACAGCAAACGGGCACAGAGCAAAGCCTTACTTAGGAGGGCAATGGGACAAGGAAAAAGAGGTTCAGAACCTGAGCTAAGCAAGAATGAAGGATGTCAAGCTAATGACAATAAAGAAGCACTTGTTGGGAGGCAACCCAACCTGAGGTAATTTTCTTTTCATAGCTACTTTAATAAAAAGGTTGGTTAACTTTATCTATAGTGCAAGAAGCTAAGTTTGGTGTTGCACACCAAAACAATATAAGGGAGAATGAAGGATTCTAAGTTTGGTGTTCCACCAAAGTCTCACTATAAAATGCATTCTCACTCTCTGCATAATGCTAGCTTCAAACATTTAGATAAACTTGTTAACTATTTGTTGTTTCATAGTTTTTAGTTTTATTACCTTTAGTTAGAAAAAAGACTTCACAGATAGTTAAATTGTTGCATGAGAAATGTTGGCAAGGAACTAAGTTTGGTGTTCACACACCAAAGTAAGTTCAAGAGCCCATAAACAAGCTTGGCAGATTAACTGGATAATTAAAGGGCTTGAAAAGCAAGCAACGTTTGAGGAGTATGCAGGAAAAAAGCCAAAAATTAAAGAACACTTGCATTATGATTCAGAAAGAGCATAACAGAAGGAAGAATGAAAAGCTGCAACCCAACAGGTGGTATTTATACTTAATCCTTGCAGTTCTGAAATGTTTTAATTCAGGGATTCCTTCATGCCTTGCTAGAATGATCATTTAGTTGCAAGTAAAAGTACATGCTAAAGAAAGCTATCTGCAATTTCTTTTTAGCCTAAAAGTTATCTGCATAATAAATGTCATCCTTGATTAGCTTGAGTACTTTGCTTTGTCCCCTTGCTGTTTGAATAAAAAGAAAGATGTTTGAGTTAGAAAAGTAATTGTTCAATGTTGCAAAAGTTAGAATGAAAGTTAGTGGTGGTATATGTTTGATTCAACTGTTAGCTCACAAAATAATTGTTGTATAATGATATGTTACTTGAAGCCTGAACTAGTTTGCTGCTATGAAGCCTTGTATTAACAAAAATCCCTTGAAAATGAATAAAAACAGAAAGAAGAAAAAGAAAAAGAAAAGCCAAAAGTTCGCAAAGAAACAAACAATAAGGCTAGACACCAATAGCTTGGACCCTAGGACACATGCCTGTGGTGCTTTTGTACTAGGATATGCTTGGATAAGTAAGTTCTAAGGAGTATTTAAAAACTTGGCCACTTAGATCAACTGATTTGGGATTGCCAACTGAAAGTCTACAATAAAGAGCAACCTAGCTACAAAACACTTAGTTATCCAAAGAGATGCTGGGCATCAATGATCCTAGGAGGAAAAAGGTGAGCCATGTGTCTGTAGCGAAGGAATGTTGAGTGAAATTAAGCCAAAGGCCACTGCAACATTTGCTACCAAGCCTTCAATAAGTAATAAGCTCTCTAATGCAAAAGAAAGAAGGAAAAAGCTAACAAGGGAAGTAAGCAAAAAGTAAGGCATTGTAGGCTTGTAGCAGCAACCTTAGTGAATCTTTGAAGAAACATTGTTTGTTTAACAGCAAGAAATAAATGACCTACTATTGATCTGCATGAAATCCCATGAACCAAGTTCAACTATCTGCTTAATAAGTACATGTATACTTCTCTATTTCATTCTATCTTCTCTTATGTTTATTGCTTGCTTCGGGACAAGCAAGTTTTAAGTTTGGTGTTGTGATGACAAGTCATCTTAGCCTAGTTTCACTAGTCTTTTTCTTTGTTTTTATTAGGTTTTATGCACTTTCTTGCATTATAAGTAAGTAATTTGGAGTGGAATTTCATATTTTATTAAATCAACCAACCACCCTTTAATTGATACAAAATCATGAGGTTTAAGCAAAAATTAATTGAATTATGAATGAATTTTAAACCTTGTGAATTTGGTGATACTTTGATTGGTTGTTTTGACTACTTGTAGGTGAAGAAAGAAGAAATTAAGAAAAGCGTGGCCTAAGGAGCGTGCCCAAAGGAAGCAAGAAGCATGCCCAAGAGAAGAAAAGCGTAGCAACATTAAGGAAGAAGGGTAGCTAAGTTGAGAGAGTGAACCGAGCTCCACAAGGAAAGAAAAGAGAAAGCAAGGCACAAAGCTTAGTTCACTTAGTTAACTGAGCACCAAAGAAAGCAATGCAAAGACATAAAGCTCAGTTCACTAAGTGAGCTTTATCGGGGGTTCTTAAAAATTAATTCAAGATGCAATTCCAAGGAATGAAGCCTCAAGGTGTCGAACTCATGATCCAAGGAGAGCAAGGAACGCTCCTTGCAAGGAAAATAAAAGAAAATGGCCAAAAAGCTTCCTCCAAGGTTCGAACAAGGAACCTCACACTACCAAGCTTGCAAGGAAATTAACCCAAAGTGAGTTGACTAGGATTCGAACCTGAGAACTCCATGGAGAACAAGGGAGGAGCGCTACTCTCCTTGCAAGAAAAATGAGCCAAAATGGCTCTCCCAAGGTTCGAACCAAGGAGCTTCATGAAAGGCAAGGAAGGAGCGTCCAACCCCTCCAAGGAAATTAGCTTCAGTTTGCTTCCACCAGGATTTGAACCTGGGAGCTTGAAGTCCAAAGCAAGGCGCTACAAATGGAGAGCTCACTCTCCCCCACTTCCCACACTTTGGCGCAACAAGAAGCACACCAAGGAGCTTGTCATGCGCACATTGACACGGCCAAGGATGCCATGATGCACACAAGATTAACACGGCCAAGACATAGAGCTCAGTTCGAAATTCCAACTGAGCTCTATTGAAGAGCAACACGGACAGAGGGACTGGCGCACCAAATTAAGCAAGCAAGGCAACATTGGGCGCTCAGTTTGGTTTTCCAACTGAGCCATCCCCTGGGAGCTGCATCTTGGGCCAAAAATCCATTAAAAATCCAAATTAATTCATTTCTTCACCAAATTTTAGAGCCCACCCAAATTCTTAGATCTAGGTTAGGAAGTGTATAAATAAGTGTAAGTTTGATTTAGAAAGGACCTTTTTGCTTCTTTGAGAATTTTCATTTTTGTAATTTTGAGCTTTTTACTTTGAATTTGGATCTTAGAGAATTTGGAAGGAGAATTGATCTCTCTTCTTCCTTGTTCTTGCTTGAGCACTCTTTACTTCTTGTCTTGGATCTTGGGTGGAGAATTGAAGAAATTCTGTTTCAATCTCACCCTGAGATCTCTTGTTTAATCTTTCTGCATAATTCTAAGAAACTTTGATTTACATTTCAAATTCTGTTTACTGCTTCTTCTCTTCTACTACTTCTGCAACTTACTTCTCTATTTCTTTTGCAACTGTTCTTGTTGGATCAAGGAAGGATTTGAGATCTAGACTTGTTTTCTAGTCTCTTCCACTCCTGAGATCTTCAATTTCTCTTTTAATTTCTGCAATTGAGCTGCATTTATTTTCTGTTTTTAATTCTTCAATCATTTTTTCACTTTGCTGTTTAAGATCCACTTTACTTCAATTCACCTTTTACTCTTCTATTTATTGCAATTTTCTTCTACTTGTTTAAATTCTACAATCCCAGTTTCCAATTCCTTTTATAATTCAAGCAATTTATATTTCTTGCACTTTAAGATTCAGTTATTTACATTTCTTACAATCTAAGTTTCTGCAATTTAATTTACTTGTTCTTTAAGATTCAGCAATTTTACTTCCTGCTCTCTTTAATTTACTGTAATTCTTCCCTCTCCCTTTACATTTCAAGCAATTTAGCTTCTGTCAATTACAAACAACTCAAACCAATACTTGATTCGCTTGACTAAATCAACCACTAAACTAAAATTGCTCAATCCTTCAATCCCTATGGGATCGACCTCACTCATGTGAGTTATTATTACTTGATACGACCCGGTACACTTGCCGGTTAGTTTTGGATGTTGGAATTCATTTTCCAAAATATCCCATCAGAACCGACAGATGATTAGCCATGCAGTAGCTGTACCTGGTATTTTTCATCCGAGACGAGAAATCCGAAAGTTGATTAGCCGTGCAGAAACTGTAGAGGACCATTTTCACTGAGAGGATCTTACAGCTTGCCATGGAAGGAGGTAACGCATGGTTGGAAGAAGGCAATAGGAAAGCAGAGGTTCAGAAGCAACAAAGCATCTTCATACGCTTATCTGCAATTCCCACCAGTGAATTACATAAGTAACTTTACTTTATTTTTTGTTTTATTTATCTTTTAATTATTCAAACCTCATAACCATTTAAATCCGTCTGACTGAGATTTACAAGGATGAACATAGCTTGCTTCAAGTCGACAATCTCCGTGGGATCGACCCTTACTCACGTAAGGCTTATTACTTGGACGACCCAGTGCACTTGCTGGTTAGTTGCGCGGAGTTGTGAGAAAAGTGTGAGATCACGATTCCGCGTACCAAGTTGCTTTGGTGTTTTTATGATTTCAAGTGAAATTCGACAATTTAGCACTTTTGGATACTACTTTGAGTTGCTTTGGTATTTTTATAATTTCAAGTGAAATTCGAAGCAATTTAGCAGAGTTTAATGCAAAAAGGAAGAAAGCTGTCAGCACCCCCCACCTCGGGCGCTAAACGCCCAATTGGCGTTTGGCGCCAGCAAGGGATCAAGGCCAGCAATGTTGCAACTCCCGCTTGGGCATTTAACGCCCAATCTGGTGTTTCAGGCCAACAGCTAGTCTGAATCACACTCATTTGGGCTTCTCAAGTAGATTAAGCACTTATTAGTTTTATTTTATTTATTTTTTTTTTGTAATTTTTATTTACAAACAATATCTTTTAGTCTTAGGATTTATTATTTTTTTTTCGTATTGAATTAGGTTTGTATTTAAAGTAAAAGATCACTTAGGTCTAGGATCTTCTTCCTTCCGCACTTTTTGATAACCCTAGTTTCTCAGTAAGTCATGAGCAACTAAACCTCTTGGTTAAGGTTAGGAGCTCTATTTATTTCTATGGATTAGAACTATTATTCTTCGATTTTAATTAATGTTTCGATTCAATTATAAGGATTGTTTTCGTTCTTAATCTTAATTGGGTGGAACGAGAGTATGACCCTTTTCTACATGAGTTCTTGTGATTCTCAAGAGAGTTATCTTGCTTGAACTACAGCTTGAAAATAAATTCCTCCTAAATTACTAATTACACGTACAAATTGGGATATGTGATATAAAATCATGTTAGCTTTGGGTAATTAGAGTTTTTGTGGCATTGAACTAGTTTTCTGAACTTAACCCTCTAATCGGAATTAAGTGACCATGAGAGTGGTGATTAATGAAGGTTAGAGGAGGCTAAATCACTAAGAGATTAGGGTTTAGACATTTATAGTTTGCCATAGAATGAATCATACATTGTTAAAATAGTTGGTAAGAACTTTTAATCTGGAAAGATGAACATCTCCGAAGCCTTAATTAGGAATTTGAATTTCCCACAGCTTAACCGGCAAGTGCACCGGGTCATCCAAGTAATATCTCAGGTGAGTGAGGGTCGATCCCACGAGGATTGTCGGACTGAGCAAGCAATGGTTGTGTGGCCGGACTTAGTCAGGAGAATCAAAGGGGTTTAATAAGTTGCAATTCGCATAAAGCAATAAACAAGAAAGTAAGAAAAGCAATAAACTAGTTAGAGTGAAAACAGTATAAGAAAACAGTTAAGGTTTTGGAGATGTTTACTTTTTCCGGATTAAAATGTCTTACCAACTATCCTAACAATGAATGATTCATTTTATGGCAAATTTTAAATGTCTAAACCCTAATCTCTTAGTGATTTGGCCTCCTCTAACCTTTATCAGCCGCCACTCTCGTGGTTACTTAATTCCGATTAGAGGGTGAAGTTCAAAAAACTAGTTTAGCACCACGAAAACCCTAATTACCCAAGACTAACATGATTATATGTCACATATCCAAATTAGTTTATGCAATTAGTGATTTAAGAGGAATTTATTTTTAAGCTGTAGTTCAAGTGAGATAAATCTCTCGAGAATCACAAGATTTCATGTAGAAAAGGGTCATACTCTCGTTCAACCCAGTTCATAAGATTAAAAACAAAAACAATCCTTAGAATTGAATCAAACATAAATTAAAATAGAAGAATAATAGTTATAATCCATAGAAATATGTAACGACCCAACTTTCAATACGTCATGATCGTACCAAAAGTAAGGCGTTACTGACCTGTTTACCTTATTAACTATTTACTATTAAGCCTTTAGTTCGATATTGCGATTCAATTTTAGTAAAAATACCAGAAATTTTTGTTTTTATTAATTAAAATCATATACCAAACATCACCAAGTAATAATAATCACATAATTATTAATAATAGTAATATTATACAAAAGAATTTAAATAGAATTCAGGTACAACTCCTATCCCTCTGCATAAAATAAAAACCTTAAGTAGTAAGGGCGAGGGAATTCTATGAAAGAATCTCAACTCAAACTTAACTCGTAAATAAATTCTAGAATTGCCCGCAGCTTCACACCGAATCTTCGTACCTGTGTCACTGAAAGGGTGGAAGATTTTGGGGTGAGAACAAACCACACGTTCTCAGTAGGGAATAGAAATGCCGTAAAAGTAATGAAATAAAATGCAAATAATTAACATACTCAAGAAAACTATATTTCATCCTAAATCCAAAAGCCTTTTTAAAAGTTTTTTCTAGGCAGTATGAATGATCAAACTGTTCCAAGCATAGGTTCATTAAGTCTTTGCTGAACTAGTTTGGTTTTTTATACTTTTCTAAACCGAAAACACAACCAAACACAACATTCAGCCCATCCCATAATCAACCATGGCCCTAGGCCCAAGCAGCTCAATCAACAACCAATTCATCACAATCCAACCAATTCTCAGCCACAAACACAAGTAAGAAGATTCAAACACAATCAAACAGTTATATCAAGTAGAGCAATTAGCAATTAACATAACTATTCACATAGGCAAACCAATTATAATATGCACACCCAAACAATGTCATATAAATGCATATGATGCATGCCTGTCCTACTGGCCATGAGCTCATGCGTCGGTTATGTTGCCAGACCCGACTCGGATAAGCGGGATTCAACCACCATCCTTATCCGTAGGTTCCACAAGCAAGCGGGACTAAACCACCATCCTTGTCCGGAACACGCAAGCGGGATTTAAACCACCGTCCTTGCCAAATAATTTATCAATATGTGAGCGGGACAAAACCACCATCCTCACTGCAGGCGGGACAAAACCACCATCCCTGCATAACGGTTTACGCACTGAGCAAGCGGGACTATACCACCATCCTTGCCATGCCTCATCATATTCTCAATAACATCCACAGTCAATCAGACTCAAAATCTTATTTCAAAAAAAATCATTCTTGGCCCACTTTCAAATTACAAATGTATTTAGTTCACATCTTGCCAAGATCCACTTTTCTTAAGTAAATTTTCTTTTCAAAACTTTCAAACAACTTCATAACCAAGCCAGATTTAAAATCTCTTCTGAAAGACTCATAATCACTCATTTTCAAATCATTCGCTTTATCACTTTGAAATCAAGAGTTATTAATCAACAACCTTGGCAAGGACTCAAGACTTTAGGGAAGAATAACCTGCCTCATTTCTTAAACTCTTCAGAAATTCTCGGAATCATAGTTGCTTTAGTTGAGATAAATTAAAGTAAAGATTTAAAGTCAAAACCAAAGCATGTAAGCCAAGAGTTCTGAACCAGTTTCAAAACCAAAATTATTTAAGTCCAAAAAAAAACCCAATTTCTTTTCATTCTTAAATGAGAAACTCTCCCAAAGGTACTTCTTTAACCAAACTTCAAAACATAGGCCCTTTCATATTTAAATCAATCAGGTAACATGAACTTTTATTAAACAGTTTAACTCAAAACACCAATTTCTTAATAAATCATGAACCAATTCGTAGAACCTCTGAAGTCCAAATCTTTTTCTAAATCACATTTTAAAACAGAATCTGGATTTTTATAAAAATTCGGCAGCATCTCCCCTAAAACTCGGACTTAACCACCCTTACGGGTTCCCTCTTTCTCAACAAGTGTCCCCCTTTCCTCAACAACTACCAAATAAGAGGTTCTCAAATCAATCAGAAAATTCACAATTTACAATAGCCAACAGTTCAGTCATAACCCACAATTCCCACATAACCCATCAATTCAACTTTCACCTCATCAATTCGTAACTAACTTTTCACTTATCATAGGATCCTTTCAAAATTAAACTCAATAAACTAATATTCCAAGAAACTTGGTGTTGAGGTAATTTGGTCACAATAAAAACTTGTACCATCTCTCCAAAAATTCTGTTATTGTTTCCTAAGAAAATGCAGAAAAACAACAGCAAGTAGTAAGTTTGATAAATTCCTTAAAAATCCAGTTTTCACCCAATGCCTTTCAAAATTCACTCAAACAAGACTCTTTTAGCTTTTTATTGAATCAAATTTCAGATTAATACCCTGTCATATGAAAAAGTTATGAAGTGAGAAACACAGCCAGGCCTTTTAGAATTCGGTTTCCAAAATCCAATGAGTTATCCATACTCTTTTCAACATATCTACTTGGTTAAATAGGATATTGACATGAAATTTAAAATGAAGATTGTGGACACAGGAAGCTTGAAAATGCCGTTAGTTTCAGCTCAAATACTTACCAGAATTGAAAGTTAAGTGAGTTGGAAGTTGGTGCTTCTGCAGTAAAGAAACAGAATTTTCTGCAGAAACCATCAATCTTCAAAAATTCATTTCTCCCAAAATACTCATCAATAAATTCTGAATTTTTTATGAGATGCTCAAAACACAGTAAAGTTTCATGAAAAAATAGTTTCATTCAAGTATATGACCTGGGATGCTCTCAGAAATTGATTCTTTCTACTGTCATGTATGCAGAAATTCTGCCTTAAGCATTTTCAACAACCTTACTTATCAAAAGCCACTTTTGAACTTATAACCCTTCCAAAATCACACGTTTAACCTCTTTCCAGTTATTCAAAATTGTCTTCATTGCCAACACAGTCCAAGAACCCAGAATCAATAATTCACACGATGTCAAGTACTTAAGCATCATCAAACCTTTTTCTTTTCTACACTATGCCAAGCATAATTTTCCATATACACTCATCATCATTCAAACACACAATAACTCATTAATTCACACCAGCAAGCTCAGCAACAAAAGTAACACCATTTATTCTATCCCTTACAACATTCAGTACGCACAATCTTCAAATCAATCACCAACTACATTTATAATTCAACTCAATTCCATCCATATCAGAGAAAACAATATCAATTACAACTTCAAACACTCACAACAAAGCCCAAAGACATTCGCAGCCACATTTAATTCCAGTCATAGCTCAAAATATTCACAACAACTAACAAATTTCAAATGCATTTCAGGCCATTCATGTCAATTAAAAAATTCTAAATCATTTGTTAACCATTTGCACTTATTCAAATAACTTGGTGGGCATTCTAAATTAAAAACGTTAAATCCCCTACCTCAATGTCGCATTAACAATGC
Organism: Arachis ipaensis; assembly: GCF_000816755.2. Classification (NCBI taxonomy): domain Eukaryota; kingdom Viridiplantae; phylum Streptophyta; class Magnoliopsida; order Fabales; family Fabaceae; genus Arachis; species Arachis ipaensis. The sequence continues at coordinate 51,763,645 of NC_029788.2, forward strand.
AATCAAACCAACGAGCAGTCTTGGTGATGTTTTTCCTATGAGTTCCCTTCCTCTGGCAACAGCACAACAGCTCGGAACCTATGTAGCAGCACCAGAATCATCAAGAGCAGCTCCAGAAATTGGTTCCTAGCGACTCCAATGGCAGCAACAGTGACAAGGTTAAACGGCCTCCTCTTCTTTCTGGTCTTGGATCCCAGTGGCAAAGGCTCCAGCAACTCTGAAACTTGAAGCAGAGGCAGAACAGAGCTAGAATAGCAGCGGCGATCTTGAACCCAACAAACAGCAGCGGCAGTGGTGTTTTCTCAGATTTTAAAAACCAGAAGCAGCAGCAAAACAACGACTCCTTCCCTTGATTCTCGCGACGCTCCTCATCTCTGTACACACAGTAGCAACAGCTTCCTCCGATTGCACCAAGGCACGACAGCGACGGAAGGCACGGCGGCACAACTTCACGCAGTGGGTCGCACTCCTCCTTGCGTCACTGAGTCACGTCCTCCTTCCTGAACGTCGCGCGTTCTCTCTCTCTGCTGGTCCTCGACGGCGATGGCTCCAAGGAAGATGACGAGCAAAGACGGCGGTGGCTCCTCGTGGTGGTCGCCCTCCTCTGTTCGGCGACGTCAGTGGCAGGACGGGCTTGGCGGGAGGCAGAACGACGACTGGGCAGCGACGATCGGCGTGGCTTCGACGGCGAGCAAGACGCGGCTGGGTGTGACGGAGTGCGGTGGCAGCGCAGCTCCTCCCTCTTCTTCGCTGGCGCTCTCTCTTCCTGTCTTCTCCATATGTGTGCGTGCGTGTGTATAGTGAGGAAATGAGTGTGAGTTCGTTGGTGAGGCTGAGAGTGAGAGAGGTAAGTCTCTATGTGTGTCATGTGGTGAGGGTAACAGCGCTGACTTGGGGATTAAGGGTGGGTATGTTAGCTGAAGAGGGTGAAGGAGGGGTGGGGTGCGGCTGAGGCAGAGGGAAGCTAGGGTTAGGGTTTCTCAATTAATTTGGGAATTAGGGTTTCTGAATTAATATGGGAATTTAGGAATTAGGGATTTTATAAAGTAATATGGATAGATATGAATAGATATTTTGATAAAATTGAATAGTAGAGTAATTTTAGAATCAAATATACTCTATTAAAAATATTTAGGAACATTATTTATCAACATATTGCTAAGTTCAATCAATTATTTCTAATTTAAATTATAAAATGAACAACTTAATTATATTTTGTAAAGTACAATTTAAATTCAAATAAAATTTTCTAGATTAAATCATACAAATCTCTATTATTTTTCTATCTTTGAAAATAATTAATTATAATAAAAATTGTACATAAATATTAATTGACTTAAACTTAAAGTATTTATAAATATCAATCTAATCATTTTTAATAAAATCATTTTCTAGGAGTTCAAATAATAACATAATTCATTCAAAATAGAATTTCTTTAAATTAAATTATACAAATCTTCTTATTTTTCAATTATCAAAATTATAATTTCAATTATACCAAAGATCCAATAAAGATTATATAAAAATTCTAATTACTTTAAACTCCAATTATCATGAAACTTCATTTAATTATCTTTAGTAAAATAATTTTCCTAAAATAAAATTATCAACAAATAAAATAAATCACAAATAACTAATTAGTTGATTTTCAAAAACTAGGGTTGTTACAAAATAAACAAAACTCCTAACCTTAACCAGGAGGTTTAGTTGCTCATGATTTATAGAGAAAATAGGGTTCTGAAAAACGTGCCGAAGGAAGAAGATATGATGTCCTAGAAAGGGTGCATCTTATTCCTTAAATACTAACCTAATTTGATTCTGAAAATAAAATAAAATAATAAATCCTAAAACTAAAAGATATTGTTTGTAAATAAAAATTACAAAAAGAAAATAGAATATAAATTCGGACAGCACTGCTGGCGTTAAATGCCATATTGGGCGTTTAATGCCCAAAAGGGGGCAGGCTGGCATCCCCTGCTAGCGCTAAATGCTAGGTTGGGTGTTTGGCACCTTCGGGAGGAAAGTTCTTGCGCTGGTTCTGTCTTTAATTTCTTGGACACTAAACGCTAGGCTCGGCGTTTAATGTCTGATTTGGCAGTGATTCCAGAAAAAAGTACATACTATTATATATCGTTGGAAAGCTCTGAAAGTTGGCTTTCCAACACCATTAAAACCGTATCAATGGGACCTCTGTAGCTTTAGTTATGCTCGTTAGAGTGGAAGGAGGTCAGAGTTGACATCATCTACTTTCTTCCTTTGTTTTTGCACAAAACTCTGCCAAATTCACCCGAATTTCACTTGAAATCATAAAAACACCAAAACCACTCAAAGTAGCATCCAAAGAGAATTTTTGCACTAAAATATAATAAAATTTAATAAAATATAATAAAAAACAACTAGAAAATGAGGGGAAAAGGGTACAAAATGCTCACGCATCAACGGCCAAAGTCGATACTAGCACTATTAAATAATGTTTTAACCAACAATGCACTCAACTCAAATCAATTAGGGGAACAAAATTATTTCAATTAATACACATAACAACTCAATCGAACATCCATAGTCATAACCTAAGTTACCAATTTATGAAATGCCAGGCTGAGTTTTATATTTCCTTTTTGTCTAAATTAACAAAATGGAACCCAAATTTAGAAACATACAGATATAGGTTGTCTCTAGATCAGCTATAATTAGTTTTAATCCATAATGTAAGGGAAAAAAAGGAACCACTTACAAGACAAGAAATTACTTTTACAAGTTAATGTCACACATTTTCACATAACCGGAAGTAACCATGTGGTAAAGTGCTCAATAAACCAACGGTTACTCACAAATCCATAAAGTAATACAAGAACAAGATCAATCACTCAACCGAAACAAACATTAATTCATTGCATGAAACCCAACCATCTGTATACGTGGTAAAATATTCATCCTTCTTATAAGAAATTAAAATTGAACATCCATAGTCATAAGCTAAGTTACCAATTCATGAAAGGTCTGGCGAAGTAGCATATTCTTTTTATTTTAAAAACTAACAAAACCCAATCCAAATTCAGAAAACATCTAGATATAGGTTTTCTCTAGATTAACTATAATTAGTTTCAAACAATATTTTAAGCTAAAAAAATGTAACAACTTAAAAGACAAGAAATTGTCTTTACATGTTCATTTCACACAATTTTAAAAAATCGGACGTAACTAAGGGGTGAAATGCGTAGTAAACCAATCGTAACCCACAAGTCCATAAACTAATACAAGCAAAAGATCTATCACTCAACTGAAACAAGAATTAATTTATTGAATGAAACCCAATCATCCATATACCTGGTAATATAACGATCCATCTTATTTCGAATAAGCATTCACTAAGTCAACGAATTTAAAAAACGTCTCATTCGAACATTCGTACCGCCTAACTAAATGCCTGGCCAAACGAAACCAAAATTAAAAAAAATATATATAAAAAGGAAAATGGTAAAAACCAGGAAATTAGCAACAACCACATTTTGTTTTCTTCTATATTAGGCCAAAATTTCAAACTTATACACCTTTGTACCAAAGCAGCACACCCAGCTGAATCAACCAAATCCATTGCATGAGCAGCTATTCATCAAATAAATAACTAGCCAACAACTAACCTTTTGAAGCAGTGATCAGGTGGTGAAAACGATGGCGTTAGGTGGCATTCACGCGAAACTAGCGGTGGCACGAAGAAGCTCAGGCGGACAACCTCATGTTTGGTGTGGCAGAGAGCGACGCCGATTGCGGATGCTTGGTGGTGCAGCAATGGCGCCCAGAAGCTCCTTGGCGGTGACGACATCCGACTAGGGAGAGAGCAAGGGATGGCGTCATGAAGACCATCGTGGGTTGCTGATCGTGGTTTCGGTTACGTCAAAAAGCTGAATGACAAGGAGGGACGACTCTGATGCTTACCGTGAAAGAGGGAGGAGCGCATATGACCATCGTGGCAGGTGAAGGTTGCAGCGCTGCCAGTAAGGGATTTTTGGAGTGTGGCTGGTCAATTTTTTTCATTCAAAAAATTTTAGATGAAAAATATAATAATAAAAAATATAATTATGAAAAATTAACAAGAATAATAAAAAAAATGAAAAATAAGTTGTGTCCCTTATTAGTGTCTCCGTATTCTTTCTGTCAAGATATACACAAAATACACTAATTCAATATCTCTAGACACATTGTTTCTGTCCATATCTTCTTTGTCAAACACAATTTTATATGTCTGTATGGTAGCATTTATTTTCGAAGACAGGACACAGAGACATGGACAATACAATTTCAAAAAGTGTTTGTTGGCAGAGACATGGACATTGAACAAATTGTCTCTGGGACAATTTTTTATATTTTGGTGTCCACTTTTTTACGGAGGACAATGATAGACACGGCATTTGTCAAGATGGACACTATTTTTTTTTATAATTTTTTCTTCCTTTTTTACCCTTAAATATTTTTATTATTCCATCATTGCCCTTTCTTATACCTATCAAAAAAACCCTAATTTTACATTTTCAATGCAATGCTGATCTTCTCCACGGTATTCTCTTCTCCATATTCTCTGTCTTCTATCTTCTTCTTCTTTCTCTGAGAGGTTCGTTCTTTATCTTCCTGCTCTCTGTCTTCTCTTTTCTTTTTCTTCTTCCTACTGATTCTCTATTCTTCTTTCTCTGGCAGGTTCTATCTTCTTTCTGCTCTCTGTAGTCTCTATATCCTCTGTAGCTAACTTCAAAATTGCCTTGTAACAACTACAACCTATTCACTTTGCATTTTCAGGTCGGTCTCTCTCTCTTAAATTGGTTGTTGTAGTTTGATCAATCAAAGAGAGTTGCTATTTAATTAGTTTCTGCACATGCTAAATCTCAACAACACTCTCTGAATTTCAAGAATCTCAAATGCTTTGGTTTTTCTAGGTGTTATCTATTTGAATGATTTTTAAATCCCTCATTTATAAAAGCATTGCAAGGTTTTACGCATGCCACCTATTCGACCATTTGCATAGAAAAATTATATGTGTGTTTTTTAAATAATGCTGAGTGAATTAAAAATCTGAAAATTAAATATGAACAAGAAAAATTGTATTTTGTATGACAAATTTGGTGAGTTTTTTAAATATGCTATGAATAAATGAATAGAAAAAATTATATGTGTGTTTTATTTGAATTGAATGTGTGACAAAATTGGTGATTTTTTTAATGATGCTATGAATGAATGGACAAAGTTGTATCTATGTTGTTCTTAATTGAAGAATGAATAAAAAAAATTATACTGAACTCTTCTTATTTGTTTGAATTCAAAAATAAAATAATTAGAGGTTATGTTGCTGTTATTCTTATTGCTGGTGATTATTTTTAGTATTTGTATAAATTTTATTATAATTTATTATTTATATTTTTGACCTGTTGATTAGGGAATAATGGAACCATTGGACCGCTCCGAGCAATTTAGACGATTTCTTGTTTTTTATTTTATGATTCAGTCTGAGCTTGAGGCAGTTTCAATATTAGTTTTGATGTTTGTATTTTTCTATTTGAGAAACAGGATAAGAGGGCATTTGTTTATTAGGAATAGAGAAATTAATACTAATCCCTAAAGACGAAATATGTTAAACCGCATAATAGGAGGAGGCGATAGAAATTGCATTTGGGAATTAAGGATGAGTGTAGACGCATTAGGAAGATTATGTGAGTTACTTAAAGTTCAGGGTGGATTAAGTGATGATTGTCGTGTAAGTATACCTGAGCAAGTGATTATATTTTTGATAATATTAGCTCATCATAAAAAGAATCGCACACTTCAAGTTAGATTTTATAGGTCAGGAGAAACAATAAGTAGGTATTTCAATAAGGTGTTGTACTCGGTTATACGTGTTCAAAGCTTATTGTTTGCAAAGGCTGTTCCTGTCCCAGATGACTACATAGATCCCCGATGGAAATGGTTTAAGGTAAATCTAGTGAATAACTGCTGGAGTGGTTTTGTCTTATGTATAATTTTGTAGAGTTAGTCTTGACACTTAAATTTCTTTGGTTTAGGGTTATCTAGGAGCATTAGATGGAACATATATAGATGTGACTGTTCCTGAAGAAGATAAATCAAGATACCGAACAAGAAAGGGTAGAATATCAACCAACGTCCTAGGCGTATGCAATCAAGATATGAATTTTGTGTACGTACTTAGTGGATGGGAAGGATCCGCATCAGATTCAAAAGTCCTTAGAGATGCTATTTCACGTCGTAATAACCTCAAGATACCAATTGGTATGTAATAATTAAGTTTTAGATAACAAAAAACACTTGAAAATGTTAGTTCATACAAATTTTTTAATCCTCTTAATGTATATCGTTTAATTTATAGGGAATTATTATTTATTGGATGCTGGTTATACTAATTGCAAGGGATTTCTAGCACCATATAGGCAAACTCGATATCATGTACAAGAATGGGCCCATGGAAGAAATACACCTAGAAACTTTCGAGAATATTTTAACAAGAAGCACTCTTCAGCTAGGAACATTATTGAGCGTTGTTTTGGTTTACTTAAGAAGAGATGGGCAATTTTAAGGAGTCATTGTTTCTACAAAATTAAGACACAAAATAGAATAATAATTGCATGTTGTCTACTGCAAAATTTTATTCGGCTTAATATGGACTCCGATCCTGAAGAGGACATTTTACTTGAGAATGACCACGTAATTATTGGAGAGGAGCATGGTGGTAATGAAGATGACGAAGATGAGATGATTGACATTGTAGAGGAAAGCAACGAATGGACTGCTTGGCGAGACAACTTAGCACATGAAATGTACACTGAGTGGATGCATAGCCGTATAGATTAGCTAGTTTACTTGTTGTTTGTGTTTCATTTGAATTATTTTGATAATTTGTTGTCTTGAATATTTATTGTAAGACCTCACAGTGAAACTGTAATCAATATTGATGTTGTGTTTCGACTACATATACTACTTGTTTAAAATGATGTCATAATGTGTTTAGGATACTCACTTGAATTTTGATTGAGTCAATCTAGATAGTAGAGACAAATGGACAGACATGTCTGGACTGATGAAGAGACCAAGATATTTGTTGGTTTTATGGAGGAGCTTGTCAGTGAAGGAAGAATAGCTGATGCAGGTCAGTTCAAACCTGGATCTTTTGAGAAGCTTGCTGCGAAAATGAATGAGAGATTTCCAGGTGGTGGCTTTCAAATAAGTCACTGCAAGAACAAGGTTAAGAGGCTAAAGGAAAAATATCAATTTGCTGCTGATATGGCAGCCTGTAGCGGTTTTGGATGGGATGATGTGAAGCAATGCGTGGTTGTGGACAACAAAGAGATTTTAGCTGCATATATGAAGGTTAGTTTTCATGTTTGATTTGATTCACTTAATTTTATTCTATTTGAAAATTAGTTCTATCCCTCTTTGATGATCTTTTATTTGTTTTCTAGAAACAAGGAGTAAGATTGTATACTCCAGGAAAGCATTTTCCCCTTTATCCACGTTTGGAGAAAATATTTTGTAAGGATAGGGCAAATGGAGTTGCTGCTGTATGCGACAATGATGCTGAAGAAGAAGTGCAACAGGATGGAGATGAAGAAGTGGATGCAGAATATATGGATATGTTTAACTCAAACCAGGATTTCAATGAATCCCTACTTCAACAATCGAATTCGGTGTCTTCATCTTCTGAGAAGAAACAAGGAAAAAAGCCATACACATCTAAAGGGGCAAAGGATACCAAGATTATGAAGGAGTTAACTGACACTCTGAAGTATGTGTTCGACCAACAAGGAAAGCGTTTAGATGATTTTGCTCAAGCTATGGTAAAGACTCGGGAGGAAAAAAAGGTTGGTGACATGCTTAGCAAGCTTGGGTTCACCGATGATGAAATTATTTCTGTTGCACTCAAGTTCTCCATAAATTCTCAGTTGGAAAAAACCTTTTGGTCACTAGGAGATAGTAAAAAAATTGGATTTGTTAGAGCTATATTGCATAGTTAGAGTTAATCTTTTTTTCAAGATTCAAAATTGGAGGTTGGATTTATAGTACATTTGGTTTTTTAGACTTATCAATTTGGCACATGTTAATACATAATAAGTGTTGTTGGCAGAATTTGGTATCTTAGACTTAGAACAACTTGGTATTTTGTGCAGAGTTAGTTTCCAATATGTGTAGAATTGTTTCTTTTGTTAATGTTAATGCAGAATTTTAGTTAAAAATAGTACAGAATTTTGTTTAACATTACTGTAGATAAGTTGTAATTAGTTTTGGATTTCAATTCAATTGTGCGGGAGTTTCTTTTGTATGTTTAAATGCAGAATTTAGTTTAAAAATTAGAGCAATATTAGTTTCAGATTTTTTTTTTCAAAATGATGAAGTTTCTCTTGTTAAGCTAGTGTAAAAATGCACGTCAAAATCATACTCACCATTGTAGGATCACAAATTAGGCAATAGATCATACAATGTAAATTGTGTAGAAGAATTATAAACAATCAAATTTAGTCAAGAGTTATTCATAAATTGAAGCTACATATAATTGCTCAATTCATCATGTTCCATGAATTCCTGAACACAAACGCCAGAATTCACGATAATTACCACCCACATAAATAAGAATGGAAAAGAAATGGCAAGAAACCGTTGTGTTTTCAAGGTTATATTCAAAATTAATACATATACATCTCATTGCATTCAGAGGATAATGTTCCATGGAAAACTTATTAAATTCAATATTCATCAGTAAAATAATTTTAAAAAGGATGGTTTGAGATTAAATTATCAAACCCACAATGGACACAAGATATGTAACAAATTTGGTTCTTTGTGACTCTCTATTGAGCCAAGACAAAATAAAAGATTCCGCAAGGCCGAACTTTATCCTTCACCATATTATTATGAGCATCTGTATTAAGCATTATCACAGAGTTAGCAAGAACGTAAGCAGTATCTGCACTGCTAAACGAACTAGGGCTGCATTTACAATAGCACTCGGCAAACTTCTCCATGATGCGATCAATAGATACAAAATATACTAGGAACAAATACATGTCTATGTCCATGTTCATCAGTTCATGTGCTAGAATAGATACAATGAAATGACATACTACTAGTCACGCTACAAAAGAATCATGTTTCAGAATATAGAATAAATATTAGACTACAGTAGAATACAGGAATTAAGAGAATGTGTGAATGTGTGAGATTGCTCATCTAAACCTCCTCTTTGTTTTTCCATATGCAGCTACTCCCATGACTGTTACTGTGTAGCCAGCCATGCCAACAATGGTCACCGGGTGTCTGAATAGTCACTCTATAACTTGTCCTACTGATAGAACAATCAATATAAGTGAAAGCCCGGCTCGCCCTGCCGTCACCAACAAAATCTTTTTAGCTTCATAGAACCAAAATGAATAACAAATAATGAAATTGTTAATATAACTTCATGTGCCTCCTCCTAATATCATGACAGAAATATGCAGAGCATTAAGGTCCAAAGGAACTATTTTTCTTTCCATGTCACATGACAAATATATTAACTTATAGTGCAACACATACTTATAGAATAGAGATAACTGAGAAGAGCGTAATTTATAACAAGTTTTGGGATGTTATAATCATATGATTGAATGACACGTAGCATAATAATTAGTAAAGTAGCTTGAGAGTTTTTCCCGTTCACTTCCTCATTTCCAAGTTCAGAAGAAAAAATTTTAAAAAATCAATAAATAAAAAGGACTCCAGTTGTCACATATTGGCATAGCTCTTTCAACATTGAGATCTCATCAAATTAGAAGCACGTTGCACTTCACTTTCTGCATCCTAAGAAATGAAATGCTTATAAGAATTCCAATAAAATCATAGATCAGCCAAATCCCACAAACAACCCATCATCTAATCCAATCCAATCCAATCTGTTCATCAGCATGACTCCAGATCTGGAGTGGCATCACAAGATCAACATCCACACAGCAATATGAATGAATCAACAAAAATATACATGACCATAAGAAGATTAAATCAGCAAAGGAAAAAAGAATAGGCTGAGATCATCATACATAGAAGATTCTAATTTCTTTGAAACATAACAACAAACACAAAAAGAGCAACATACCCATTGCGGTCAGAGATTTTTGGCAGATATAAATCTCCTATCCTTGTTTGCTGGTCCACCCAAGCCTCCATTGACTTAGTGATGCTGACCAAGCATTTCACAAATTCATGTCGGAAAGTTATATCCTGAGCTGGAGACAAAGCTGTGGTTGAGCCTGTGGGTGGCCCCAATGCAGTTTTAAGAAGGCCATTGACAATCCTGCAAATATCTTTTTGAATTATAAGAGTTTAAATACTAAATAAAGATGCAGAAATCACAAGAATATACATGAATGTTTTCTATATTCATAATGCGGATCCCAAAAAATGCCCTAGCTTAAGAAAGAGAGTACTCCAAATATAACATGTAAGCAAACTTCTTAACAAGTATGCATTTGAACGGACCGCGGGGGGGGGGGGGGGGAGAAAAGCTATTTCAATTAACCTCCATTTACCACAGCCAAACCCAAACAAAATACTTAAGCAATTTAGCAAATGTCTTTAATTAAATAATGACAACCATTAAGGTTTAACAACAGCAAAATTTTACATAAGCATGATACCTTTCAAATATGTTTGAAGCATCCACGTCACAATCATAATTGACAAAAATGTCAATTATAATTTGAGGATCTTGAGAGATTTTTTCCAATAAGTTGAGGACAGTCATTTTATGCAAAAAACTGGGCTGAACGACATTCTTAAGAACCCGGAGAATAAGCATAAGAAAAAACATGCCAATTTCCTTTTTCAATCCTGATCTGAATTTACATAACAAGTTCATGAAAATTGCACACTGAAGCTGGAAAATGGCCATAGCTGAGAGGACACTATTCTTTAATAATGACAGGCAAAGATACTGCTTGATAGCATTTAGAAACCGGCACTATGAAAACAAAGATGAGTCTGACAATACAGGAAAGCATGCCAGTTTAGAATTCGAAGTTAATAGTAATGTAATAGCAGAAGTGGTTGTAATTTATTAGTTTCAACATCATCAAATCTCTACAAAAGTAAAAGTACAATTTGAAAAAGAAGAGAGATTGAGTTGGTGTTTGGGAAGGAGTTAGGGCAAGGAGAAAGATATGTCTATTTTGGTCATTTTGTATAACATCTTAGTTTTGTCCATGTCTATTCAAACTTAATACAAGATATTACATTAGTATCTTGTCCATCGTATTCAAACACGATACATAAAACATAAATTTTATTGTCTCTGTTTTATTATCTCTGTCTCAGTGTCATATTCTATCCTGTCTTTGAAAACAAACGCTACCTATACTTATCTTAGTATCCTGTCTCTCTAAGAAAAACAACTGAATTCCAATTTCTTAATTTACGCTAGGGTTTAGCTTTCGGGTCGGGTCTTACGAAAGAATGTTATATATCCTCATCTCATTTCTTGTTAGAGTCAGACCCTCGTCTCTCATCTCCTCGTATCTTCTCAGAACCAGAATCGCATGGCCGCACGGCCTCGTTAATCCTTATCCTCTTCTCTTCTTCTCGCAAGTTGTCGCAGGCAGCACCAGGAGCCTCCGTTTGCCGGTGACGTGACACAGTAACAACACATTGAGACATCGGGTAACTTTAGTCCTCGTAACAAAGGATCGAGGCAAGTCGTTGAGGGTTTCGTAATCCATCTATCTCTCTTTCAATACTCTCCCAACTTGCCCATGCATTTTTCGGAAATAAGTCCACCCATGGAGGTAGCAACGCGATTCTCATCCCAAAATCACTTCCATCCACACAGCTTCTTTACAAAACCCAACGTCAAACTTCCAATAAGGAAATTATTCCAATGCATAGCGGCAACGACGGGGAAGCAATTGTTGCTGCTCCTGGTGGTGACGATTGTAGAACCCCACCTTTCAGACGAAAAACATTCAAAAACAGGTTTTTGAACTTCGTGCGGTTCAGTTCTGTGATCAACGATGCTGCAGAATCGTTCTTCAAGAGCGAGATAAGGAGGAGATTGTTGGTGACTGCCGTGCTGATTGTGGTTATTCATATTGGTTATTTCATTCCTCTTCCTGGATTTGACAGAAGGTTGATACCGCAAGACTTCCTTAGCTTTGCCTCTGGAAGTGTTGGTAAGATGCATTCTTCAATGTTATAATAAGAAACAAACACGATTGGTTTCGTTCTGTTTACTTTCTGGCTATTTGCAAAATCGAGGCTAGTTAAGGTGCTTATTTGCATTTTTATGATATTCCATCTTAAAAGTATTGAAAACAACCTAGCTTAATTGGATGAATGGATTGTAAAGAAAACAGTATTTGGGTAAAATCAACAGCATGTCCATTTCCGATTAAAAAGGAACATTTCCAAACTACTTTTTTACTGTTTATTGTTAGGCGGATTTCATGATTAGATTATTTCTTTTTTGCTTAGTTTATGGCGTGTGAAAGGTTATTCATGTAGCTTATGGCAGATGAACTTGGCGACTTCTCCTACGAGCTCAAGTTATCTCTTTTCCAGCTTGGAATTAGTCCCCAGATATTTGCGTCTATTATTATGCAAGTATAGTGCTCCTTTCGTGTCTTTTTAGTGTTTGGAATTTTGCTATTTTGCACCATCACAGTAGTATTCTGCATGAAACTCGTGATGTTCATCTTTTTACACAAAGTAGACCTTTGAAGAAGTTTCTCTCCATAGTTTCTAATTGAAGAAATATTTGATTTATAGATTAGTATCTTATAAAAGATAGTTATTTCTGTTATTACTATTACTACTTCTTGGAAGTACTTGATTGTAAATAGAATTGAGGTTGATCAGATGCTGCATTTTTCTTTTATATGCTATAGCAAGTACACTTTTTTCACCTCATTTCTGAGTTTTGGCCTCGTATGAATCATATTTATATACAAGATAATGCTGTCCAGGTACTGTGTCATGTTATTCCTTCTCTAGTAAAGCTCCGGAAAGAAGGTTTGGATGGACACGAGAAGATTAAGAGTTATATGTGTGTGCCTATTTATCCATCTTGAGCAGTGAGATAATTTCTTGCTACACAATGTTTTTCTTATTCTCTTAATATTCTTCATGATCTATTAACTTTCAAATACGAAATGTTATACACATTTCAGATGGTGGATGTCATTTGGCTTTGCAATTTTGGAAGCTTTTATATTATCCTGCCACTCGCTTCCATATTCAATCTATGCCGCCAGCCAATGGTAATATGTATAGAAGAATAATTTTCCAAGCTATATTTCAATTTCAATCATTGTAAAAAGAATTCAATCATCAGTGTTTTCCTTTCAAGTTGATATCATAAGTAAGGCTAATTAGATTGTTTTCCAAGTATTTTGAATTTTGATTCCTCTCTGTTTCTCTAAACATTTTTAATCATTAGTGCACATATGTGGTGCTTGCCATGCGCCATATTGCATTATTAGATTGGTTCAAAATTCAGTTTTATTCATTATTGAATGCTTTACAATATCTCAGTCTCTTTACCGGTTTGCCATTTTACACAATCATAACGATGGTGTAACTACATTTTTTTCTGAACTCAAATTATGCCGGATTAGATATATTTCTTTCTTAAACATGTTTATCATTGCAGCGTCAAACATGTATTGGTGACAACCTGTTTGTTGGTTTGTGGTGCAATGACTATTACATGGATCTATGACACTATATCAGAATCTGGATTTGGTATTCTTTCTTACCTTGAAGCTGTTACTTTAGTGTCCTTGGTTGGAGTTGTCTAAGCTAGAATTCAAAGGATGACCAGAGTCTGGAGCAAATGACGGGAAAATTTATTAATTGCATCAACTATGTGCTTGTAGAAACTAACATGAGTTATTTGCTATTCAATCGACTTTTCTTATTAATTGAGTCATTTAGATCTCATTCCATATATGACAGCAAACAACTTGTTAATCATGCACTTTTGTAGCTTTTCTCCTGTTACTTTGCAATTTTTGTGGTAGGTTTTATCCCCTCCCCCTCTTTCCCCTTCTTTCTTTTCTCTTATAAATATTTGTGTATATGTTACACTGGTATTTATTTTAATGGAAATACAGAAATATAATAGAAACGTAAAAGATAACAGAGGAATTTCGAGAGTCCTCTTCTCTCTTAGCCTAGGCCTTTCCAAATATTTTCCTACCTCTCACCTAATCAGCTCCTCCTTTTATTGCCTTCCCTCAAATTAATTATCATAATTAGCATTCAACTCCTACGATTACGCCTCCCTGATTCTCTCATCTGACTAATCCAATCATCAATTATTGTCACTTATGATTACACATTTCTCCTGCCCTATTATTCCTCATTTTTCTTTGTTGCTTCTTCTAGAATAATGATAAGGTAAAGGGATTATTTTATTTCCTTTTTTGGCTGCCTTTGCTGCTGACTCAGCATTCTCTCTCTCTCTCTAGGGTATGTAACAATACCTTCCCCTTGAAGCATCACCTTGTCCTCAAGGTGGACGGAAGGAAAGGCTTCTTGAATTGCAGCTGTATGATGACAGTTGCAGCTCTTCCGTTCAGGTTCCCCTGCATGGGCCTCTTGGTTCATCCCTACGTCTCCTTCTGCCTCCTCTTCTGCATCTTCTCCTAGGAGTATGATTTGATAGTGCTTCATGGAGCACCTATGATCAGGTCCCCACTTCTCTCCACATCTGAAGCACAACCCTTTCCTCTGTCTCTCTGCCCACTCTTCGTTCGAGAGTCGCTGTGTGCCGCTGCTACGAGTTATCTGCAAATGAGAAGCGCTGCTGCCTCCGTTTGAACTGGTGGTAAGGCCTGTACGAGTAGGGGTGCCTCTGTTTGTGTTGGATCCAATCTCGCCCCTCGATTTCCTGCCGTCGTGGGTGTTGTACTTCACTGAACTAGAATTTTTGAAAAATCCAAATCTAGCTCCCACCGAACCAGATCCGCTCCCTTCCGGCAACCACTCCACCCTCTTGCCGTTAGGGTCAACTCCGGTCTCCTTCCATGCTTGATTTCTCCATTCAATAGCCATGGCTCTATCCATTAAAGCTGGTAAATTATCGAACTGAGCCACCTCCAATTCTGCCTAAATTTCCTTTTTGAGTCCATTGACAAAGATGCACATGAGAGCCTCTATTCCCAAGTTTCTCTGGGTTCGTACTGCAGCCTCAAACTCTCGCCTATACTGAGCGACGTCCTCCACCTGTTTCACCTCTAGTAACGGAGCCATGGGGTTGAGAGCAGCTCCAGGTTGAAAATGTTTCAATAAGTCCTCCTTGAATCGTCTCCATGTCTGAAATGGTGTGTATTCTTCCCACCATTCGAACCAGGTGAGGGCCTCCCCTTCCAAAGCCATTGTTGCAAAATCCAGCCTCTGCGCCGGAACTACTCCGATTACCCTGAAGTAGCGTTCCATTCTCACCAACCAGCCATTCGGATCCTCCCCTGAGAATACCGGTAAGTCAAGCTTTCGAATTGGTTCGAATCTCCTCTGCCTTTCGTCTCCTGCACCGTTCCCTTCTACCCTCTCGTCATCTTGCTCATCCCTTCCACCGTCATTTCCTCCTCTGGTGTCGTTAGCACCAGTGCCTCCACATATTTGCTGAGAATGCCTCCAAGGATCGTTGTTGAGCTTCCTGTAACTCCTCAATCCGTTTCTCCACCGCCTCCAACCTTGACTCCATGGCAGCTCGCGTGGACACCACGCACAGAACACCCAGAACCGGTGCTCTGATACCAGTTGTTACACTGGTATTTATTTTAATGGAAATACAGAAATATAATAGAAACGTAAAAGATAACAGAGGAATTTCGAGAGTCCTCTTCTCTCCTAGCCTAGGCCTTTCCAAATCTTTTCCTACCTCTCACCTAATCAGCTTCTCCTTTTATTGCCTTCCCTCAAATTAATTATCATAATTAGCATTCAACTCCTACGATTACGCCTCTCTGATTCTCTCATTTGACTAATCCAATCATCAATTATTGTCACTTATGATTACACATTTCTCCTGCCCTATTATTCCTCCTTTTTCTTTATTGCTTCTTCTAGAATAATGATAAGGTAAAGGGATTATTTTCTTTCCTTTTTTGGCTGCCTTTGCTACTGACTCAGCATTCTCTCTCTCTCTCCAGGGTATGTAACAGTATATAATAGTTAATGATTACTCACACCAGAGGGCTACCTATAATTTGTACAGGATGCTGGTTGTGACCTCCAATCATAAGCCATTGTAACTTTTTTGTGTAATTGAAAGATACTTGTATGCTATAATTGCCATTCTTTTGGTTGAATTCAGTGCTAGTTAGATGTTACACGGTATCCAATCACCCCAGGTGAAATGCTAGTAGTTTGTTTTACTAAATTGGATTGAAAAGAGAAAATTGTTACAAACTGATGGCAGCCTACCTTTTTCAGTCAACTTTTGCCATCCCCTCAAATTGTAGTTTAAAAATCAGTTTTTATCAAAACCTTTAAATTTAAGAGATTGAAGGGGGAGATGGTATTTCCTGTGGAAAAGATGGTAGAATATTGCTTGTCATTTGGTCGTGAGTGGAAGAAGCCCGTGCTGCAGAAACCCCAAAAAGGAGAGAAAGATCTTAAGGAGTCTAATAGTTAGATTTTTGCAATCAATAAAAAGGTTAATGTTCCGATGGTTTGACTATACATGATTCCTAGTATATGATCGAGGCATTGTTTGATCCATGTAGTCATCCCTACTTAGTGGGACAATACTATTTTGCTATTCGTAACTGTCACAAACTTTATTATTTACAATACCTTATTTATCCCTTTTCATAGTCATCTTGCTAGTTTGTTACACATAAAATTATAGAAATTCTTGAATTGCTGATTAGTTGTGTTGTTCAGCATATAAGTTCATAAATAGTAATCAATTCAGCAATGTTAATTTAGCCATTCTGTTTCAGATCACCATTTTGTTTTTTTACCAAGCTAATGAAAGGATGTGTAGATTTTGGTTATTCCTTTAGTTATTTACAATATATCTCTACTTTATCATTCAATTGATTCTTGCTGTGACTGAGACTGCTTTCTTCAGGTCAAGGTTCATCTCTCATCATATGTGTGGGAATACTCACGGGTTATGTGGAGACACTACACAAAATGATCACTCAGCTTTCCGGTACATGACAAGATGCAAATCAAAGCTTTGATATTTTGTTCCTTTGTGTTTTTCTAGTTGTCAACCTTAACTTTTGTTGTGGAGCTCCGGTAAATTGGGGATAAAACCTTGACTGAAAGCTAACGATCCCCTTATCACTGGGATTAGGGGAAGTTCCATTTGAGCTACAGCTCACTGGATTCAAAGTTATATATATCAGGTGCCTAGAAGAATGTATCATCATGGTGATCTCTAAACAAAAAAGAAAAGAAAAATGACCAAAAGGATGATAAATAGATAATTTTGGATGAATGTTTTACCACTAACTGATAATGAGGACCATAAGAGTTTAAGATATCAGTTGTAACTTGTAATGTGGAATTTGTTTAAACTGGAATTCAGTTTAGCCTGTAGTACCTTGTGTTGATGTTTTATGGATGTGATATAATTTTTAGATCTAGTTAATTAAATATCATGGAATAAACACTATCTTTTTGAGTAATATCTCTTGATATTGCAGTGAATGGTCTGGGTGGTGTGACTTGGTGCCAATATCTGCTTGCAGTGTTGGGTATTTTCACCATAGTTACTATGTGGGCAGTTGTGGTAACTGAAAGTTGCAGGAAAGTAAATCTTCAGTACTATGGTTTCAAACTTGCTTCTGCTGCAAGGTAATGGTTGAAACTTTGCTGCACCTGAAAAGTCTAGATAATCATGATTTTAGAGTTCTGATATTTATCACTTAAAATTTTTCTCAATTTTTATACGGTTGATTATTAATGGGGAAAGTTGTTCCATTCCTCTAGTTGAGAAAATGACTATTTTATTGTCTTCTGTTGTACCTTCATTGGCATGGGTATTGACAGTATATTGGAGTATTGGACTAATTTATTTTGTAGAATTAATTTCATATATACTTGTGTCATTCTGAAGGATTAACTGATACTTGAGTGGACTGATGTATAATTGACTTTTCATTTCTTACTTTGTTGAACAGGGAGCAATCACCACTTACTGAAGTCGAACCGTATATTCCTTTCAATATTAATCCATCTGGAATGCAACCTGTTCTTACTACCTCTTACCTCTTAGCATTTCCATGTATTCTAGCCAGGTTTGTGCACGCTCTTTTTTAGCTTGACAACATTGCAGGTTAAATCTTGCTTTTGCTATCTTCTATCTCCCCCCCTTCTTTTTTTCTGTGTGTGTGGCGCATGCTATGTTGCATATTGATTTACTATTTTCTAGTGATTTGCATTCTCTAATATAGCTTTTATTTATAGTCTGCTTCAATCACGTTTCTGGGAGCACGTAAAGGAGATATTGAACCCTGAAAATTCTGTTGGCGCTGAGCCATGGGTTTACTATTCAATATATGCTCTTTTTGTCTTCCTATTCAATATATTTGATATTGTAAGTTTCTTTTTGCTGATATGAGTTTCCATTTGCATTTTCAGTAGTTTCTTGTTGACATAAACTTAAGTTTTATGAAAATAATAAAATACAGTGAAAAGTTTATAGATGTGTCGTGTATAAAGCAGATTCCAGTCCGAAATTATAACATTAATTGAAAAGTCAGCTCTTCAATTTCCTTGGATTACTAAAATGAGTTTTTCAAATTATCTGTTGAAGGTCTCAAACTATGGAATGTCTTGTGCTACTAGTCTACTACTTATTCCAGTTATGACATTTTCAATGCAATTTAGTAATGTGTATTAGCAGTCTAGTGGGTAAGACTTTGCTTATTTCTGTTGTTGTTGTCTTAATTTGTTGATCTTTTAGTTTGAGGTGTCATTTAACTGTGTCATAATATGTTATGATTATTAGAATGGATTCCATCTATCTTATAACATTTTATTGTTCTTTGTGCACAGGCTAACCTGCCAAAGGAAATTGCTGATTACTTAAATAAGATGGGTGCAAGAATACCAAACATAAAGCCTGGAAAGGCTACTATAGAATACCTAATAAAGATTCAGGCATCCACACGATTTTGGGGTCTGTCATTGATCAGAAAGACTTGACTTTTTTCCTTAGTTTAATCCACTCTTAATATTGTTAGATTTTGGTCTTCTATCTTGTGGAACTTTTGCAGGGGGACTGCAGTTAAGTGTATTGGCCACTACATCTACTATTCTTGATCACAATTTACGGCGCATCAATGCTGGATTTGCTATTGGTTTTACCTCAGTTCTAATTATTGTAAGTACAAGAAGGGTGCATTTACTTGTACTTTTGTTGTACCTGGAATGCAAACTCATCAGTATACAACCAAGAAACAAATTTGTGCCTGCTTAACCTGGCTTGAATTGTTATTTCTTTTTGGGTAATTTAAATTTAGGTGCACTATTTCTTTACTGTTATGTGTTGAGTCATCTCCCATGCATGTCACTAGGATCCTTTGAACTCTTCCTCCGCTACAAATAACAGTGTTTATTCGCCATTACACTTCTAATCTAATATTGAAAGTTTCAACAATTTAAAACACGTGCTTTGTTGATGTGACCGGTATGTTCTATTCTACAGTTTGATTAATTAGTCCCTTTTGCTGCTTCAGGTTGGTTCCCTTATCGAACTTAGAAGATCATATCAAGCATATAATGTGATGCCAAGCTTAAGCAATGCTTTGAAACGTTATGGCGTATAGCATCTCTAAAGGCCATGCTGTCATACTTCTGCACCATTCTATTTAATACCTCGAGGGTAAGTCGTATGAATTTCCAGGAAGCTTGTATTTCTGAGTTAATACAAGTATAGCTTGTGGATCATACCGTGAGGTCAACTAGCATACAAGGTGCTAAATGCTGCGACTAAAAGTTGATAAGTGGCAGTAGCTGATTCAGACGCCTTTTTTATTTTCTCTCTCTTTTTAATTTATTTAATATACGTGTGAAAAAGTTTGTTTGCTGCGAAACTGTTGCTAATATAGTTGCTGCTACTGCAGCTGAGCTTTGCACAGGGAAGTACATACTAGTAGCAATATATTTTAGAATACTAATTAGGAGGCATGTCTTACTACATTTGAAGGTAATTTACTCTTACAACTGGATGAAATGCCATGTGAGACCTTTTCGCTTGACTAAATAGCATTTCGCATCTCTCTATGCTTAAACTAAACATGAAAGAGATATCTTTCAAAAAAAAGGAAAATACCTTCTAATACTTCCGTCTTTTGCATTATTGTACCTATAATGCACATTATACATGTCTATTGGCACTCCTTAATAACTGTGGCATAAAGTTTAGTGGAGTAGACCGAAACCTAAAGAATGGGAGTTGGGTTATTAATTCATTGTTACCTGATGACTGGAATTCACTACCCACATATAATGAATCCGTTCTTTGGCAAGCGCACCAAATTGTTGTCAAGTAACAACTCACAATGGAGTGGGATCGTATCCATAGAGATTAATTGGATTAAGCAAGGAATAGTTGATTAATTAGCCTAGTTAGACAAGCACAATTGGATGATAAGCAACAAGGAAATGTAAATAATATAAAAGTAAAAGAAAGCAATAAAGTACAAGAAAGTAAATGGCAAGGAAAGTAAAGTACAATAAAGTAAAGTCCTGGAAATATAAAGTGCAGGAAATGTAAATAACCATAAAGTAAATAAAAGAAAGAAAAGATAAAATAAGCATTGGAATCGAGAGATATTGCATTCTCCCGATTAATTGATTTCATCTCATCTTCAATCATGCAATTCATTGATTTTTTGGCAATCATGAGTGATTAAGTTTCAATACCTTGGTAACTCAATCTCCCCAATTTTGTTCAATAACCAATTTCTTGGTCTAATTCTTCATGAGAAGAGATGAAGAATGGTCCCTGATTATACCATACACCTTTCTAGATCCAAGTATTGGGAGGATTAATGAAACTATATCCAACCCAAACTCAAATCTATTCAAGTGTGAGAAGGATTTTTCAAGCATGGTTTTATGATTCCTCTTCCAAGGTTCACATAAAACCCAAGATCATTAAATCTCTTTCCCAAGATAATTGAATGATAGAATGAAGAACGAAAATCCTTCAAGTAAATCAAAGAGAAGATGAAGAGAAGAAGAATAAAAACAAATTAATCCATTGAAAAACAATAGAGTTTTCTTTCCCAATGGAAAGAGTTAGTGATTCATAACTAAAATATTTACAAGTAAGAAAGTGGAAGAGGAGAGAAGTGTGGGTGAGAAGAGGGAGTTCGAAGACCCCTCTCTAGCAGAATTATTGGTGCCCAAAAGAATCCCCTCTAATTCTATGAAACTAAGGCCTTCATATAGGCTCTGCTAAATTACAAACTTAAATGAAATTGAAAGCAAATTACAATGAAATGAAAAAGAACTATTCTAGATGCTTCTTGTGGCATTGATTGATTGATGAGTGTGGCTTGAATGAGAGTTGGAGCCAGCTTGGTTGAAGGTTAGGGGTTGCAGGAAGAAGTTGGTGTGCAGTTCCAAGTGCCACTCCCACTTGAATTTGCCCTTTGGATTGTGACCCATTTTGTCACGCTGAAAGTATGGAGTTCTTTGGGCCTCAAATTGAATGTCCACTATAAAGTATTATATATTTTTGGAAAGTCCTAGATGTTAGCTTTCCAACGCCTTTAGAATCAATTCATTTGGACATCTGTAACTCAAGTTATGCCCAGTTGAAGGTGAAGAGGTCAGTCTGTCAATACCGCGGCGTGCCACGCCCACTCTTTGGCGTGCCACGCCCCCTTGTTGTGAAACTAGCGTGCCACGCCCTTTCTTTGGCGTGCCATCCTTCAATGATGCACCAAAAATCTCCTCTCTGGCCATTAGAACTGGCGTGCCATGCACAAAATTGCAAGTGGCACGTCCATTATGAAAATAGAGCTGGCGTGCCACGCCTTCGATATCAAGTGGCACGCCTAGGTTTTATAACGCTGAAATAATGGCCTTTTTCACCTTCTGTTTTAACGTCCACTATAGTTTCAATGCCACCAAGATCACCTCATTTGGACCTCTACAACTCAAGTTATGTTCTTTTGAAGATGAAGAGGTCAGGCTGGTAACTCTGCAGTGATGTGTTTTTCTTCTCGTGTTTTCGGGGTCAATATCTTCCTCAATTCCAGCGTCCATTATAAAGTGTTATATATGGTTGGAAAGTTTTGGATGTCTAATTTTTAATGGCACTGGAATCACCTCATTTATAGTTGTGTAGCTCAAGATATCTTCATTTGAATGAGAGGAGGTCAGGCTGGTATATGCCCGGGCGTGCCACGCCAATGCTTTGGCGTGCCACGCCCATAGTGGGGCTCAAAGTAACTCCTTTGGAACTTAAGCCTGGTGTGCCACGCCCAAAACACTAAGTGCCACGCCCTCTTTGAGATCTTGGCCTCACAAACTTGGCGTGCCACGCACAGAGCTCCAAGTGGCACGCCCATTGATGAGAATTAGTTTCAAAAGCTTGGCGTACCACGCCCAGAGCTCCAAATGGCACGCCCATTGTTGAGAGTTAGTTCAAAAGCTTGGCGTGCCACGCCTAGAGCTTCAAGTGGCACGCCCAGCTTCACACGCTTAGCTTTATTTGTTATTTCCTTCCCTTTTATTGTTCTTTTCTCCTAAAATTCAGCACAAACTCATTCCAAAGCAATGTACCATAATATATATCATTTGGTTCATGAAATTGCATTGATTCAATGAGATTATGCTCTTTTTATGGTCCTTTTAGATAAGAAAAATAGGTAGATGATGCAAGTCATCACAATCTATCCTAAATAAAAAAGAACAAAAAACGAGGATTTTGGTGGTCTAAGATATGATGCACGGATACTAATATGGATACGGGACATGATACGACGCAGAACACGCGGACACACGAATTTTAAAATCGTATAAGATACGAGGATACACATGTATAAAATATAAAATATTTTTTAGATAAATTATAATATTTCGATATCTAATTAATAGTAATATATAAATAAATTTTTAATATCTTCTTTTAACTATATAAATTTTTTAAAATATTTTTTATTTTAATAAAT